>NC_083406.1:65615617-65918647 GCF_020745735.1 Hemiscyllium ocellatum | reverse complement strand
ACAAGAGTTAAATTTGACATGTGCAGGTACAAAATTCTTCTTGAATTTTGATTACAAGCCTGGTTACTGATCAGTAAATCTTGCAGAGAAGTCCCATGAGCTCATTATATTTCATACCCTATTCTGATGGCATTGTTTTCAATTACTCCCCTTCAAGCTACCTGTCAGCAAAGATTTGTTTCAAGCTCACACAGACTACCTGTACACATTGTACCAGGGTGCATCTGTATTGCTGATGACATTACTGTGGTAGAAAGAACAGAGCAACAGAGCATTTATTGATGTAAGGGCAAGCAATGGAAGATTGTTGTTCAGCAGTCACATTAACATGTCACAGGTCAACTTTTATGCTTCTGTTCATTCTAGTATGGGTATTTTCCTGATCCAAGTAAAATAGAAGATATAAGAACTGTGCAGACTCCTCAAGAAAAAGGTGATCTTCAAATGTGTAATTCTTGCTGCCTTATTTTCTCACTCGCTAAAAAGTCTTTGTCGCTCAGGGAATTATTGAGAAAGGACATGCATTTCTTATGACATCAGGACCACTAGTCTCTCTCTGATGCACTGAAATATTCACTAATGGAAGATCCAATCTAGCAATTTTATGATTCTGGGGAGATAATTACCCTGGAGATTGATGCATCACAGAAAAAATCTGGGAGCATGCATAGGACAAAAAGGCAAACTGATTGCATTTGAAGAAATGCAATTCGTAGAGCAGTCCAACCTCTCAAGCACTGAGTGGGAAATATTAACTTTATTTTTATGACAGGACATGTTTTAGATTTAGAATCAGCATTAGAATTAGTGTCACATTGTAATCAAAATGTGTTCAGTGAAAAGTTTTCAAAGTTACCACTTATGGTACCATCTTATGTACAAAGGTATCTAGGTACAGGAACTTAGGAATAAATTTCAAGAATAAAGAAATAAAAAGTTCAGCATTCCAGTTCTTTGCACCTTCTGAGGTACAAGATAATGAGGTACAAAATCTTAGGAAGGGCTTTTTGACCGAAATGTCGATTTTCCTGCTCCTCGGATGCTGCCTGACCTGCTGTGCTTTCTCAGCACCACTCTAATCTTGACAAAATCTTAGGAACAAAATTTAAAACTTAAAGAAACAAGAAGTTCAGCATTACAGTCCTTCAACAGACCTTGAAGGGCCTTGTCTCCAGACCACACCAGGTCTTGCCTTCTGACAGCACCAGGCCTTGCCTCCAGACCACACCTGGCCTCCTGACCACACCGAGTCTAGACCTCCAGACAGTGCTGGGTTTCATCTCCCCCACGATTTGGCAAATGTTTTGTGATAATGTCTGATACAAACCACTGGAGATGATTTGGCAAAACCTTTTGATCAGTGCACCACCAAATTGCTGCATTTCCTGATAGAGATCCGCTGTTATCAATGTGAGATTACATACAAAACAGATGACCTGATGGTCTCATTAACTGCAGTGAGCAGGCTATTGAACTCAGTGAAAATAAAAGTTACACCCTTGGGTCTGCAAGTTGACATTAAGCTCAAAGATATTATTCAAATTGACCTGGTGCACTTCACACAACACAAATGTCAGTGGCTGTAAGAAGAGACAGCAAAGGACTCCACACTATAGACACTATGGAAAAACATTGTGAAAGATGATCTGATTCAATTCAACATGTCCACAAACACGAGATTATATTGACCTTTACAGAATGAGTTAGATGTCTTCTGAGGAGTAACATTTTAAAGGAAAGCATATCATTATTTTGCTACCTGACACTCTCCAACAACTTCATCATTAACACTTGGGCACAGATTTGGTGAGAAGACTTGTAAGAGAGTCATTATAATGGCTGGGTATCAGCAGTGACACCAATTTCCTTGTTAAGAAGTGTGAGGCATGTCGAGAGCATATTCCAAGTGAGCAAAAATAACCATTGATACTGCACCAAGTCCCTGCCCATCCTTGATCCAAAATTACATAAGACCTTTCTCATATCAACGGAAATGACTACATCATCAACATTGACTACCTCACCAAGTACCTTACCATGTGTCACTTACATCAAACACAACTGTCACACATATTCTAAATTCCTTTTCAGTTTTTTCATTGTCCATAATGATCTCTCTAGAGACAATGTTTCATAAATTATTGGTAAGCCATTCCAAGATGTGTGAGAAATGGAGTATTGATCACACTACCACTACACATTACCATCTCTCTAACTGAGTGCATGATTCGCAGAGTCAAAATTCTCAAACATACATAGGCCAAACAAAATTTATATTGCAAAATCACATGAAAGAGCAACACATATGACTACAATCATTCCATCACTGGTGGAGCTCATGTTTGACAGACCAATGCATACCAATTTACTGAATCATACCCAAACTACTCATTGTGAATCTCGCAAACAGAAGATGATCAATGTGCATCCATGAAAAAAAGGCAGGTACTGAATTGTTAAATTACAAGTGAGACAATAAGTTTGCATTCAGGATTCCACAGAAGTTCTTGCCAACTAGCTAAAGTGACAAGAATATGCCTAGAAGCAAGATCCTAACAGTGCTATGTTGAGACAGAATCAATGACAAATCTGGTTTGATCCAATTTCTCAACTGTCACCCTGTCCTGTTGTGTCAAGTACAAGATCCTGAATGTAAACAGAAATGACAGACAATATTACTTATGACTGTGGGAATTCAATTTACACCAAGACAGTCATCATCATGAAATCTGGATGTTATCAGCAAAGTACCTATATACTCATAGTCTTACTTGTTATTGCAATTAGTTCACTTTTATTTCTGAAAAGAAGGGGAACCTTGCCTTTAAGAGAATTCACTTTTAAGAACTTCATATACTGTGGATATATAATACTGCATCCCAGCTGGCAGTTAGCCTGCTTAGAGTTTGCAAACTACACACACTGAAATCAGTTAGCTTGCTGTGATATCTGCCTCAAATGACATGTAATCGGTTTTAATTAAAATAGCCCATGGAATTAATCAATTCCTGAAGAGTGATTGATCACTAGACTACTATCATTAACATGAAAGACATAGTTGTATTTCCAGCAATCCTCCACTCACTCCACAACAATCAGATGCAAGACAATTGCCATTCAAAATCTGAAAATATGTTATAAAAACAGTAATAGCTGAACGCAGAAAAATGAGTGAAACAACCTTAGTTCATTTCCCATCATTAATATGTGGCTTCAGTATCACCAAGTTCAGAAACACTGGATGAACATATTAGTCTTAGCTCTTTTAGTCACCTTCCTGTATTCCTTGCTGACAATTTGTCCATTTGGGCATCTTCAGTATGATACCATAATAAAATTGCAAATGGATAGGTTTACAATTGTGTGAAAAAGATCATGACCATATCTCTCCAACTCCAGTGGCCCAGGTTATGTTGATAATCCATTCCCAATCAACAGTTTTTGCTCCCAATCTCAGCTCTATCACAGGGGACTTCACTTGGGTGAAGTTGGGCCAATGATGTCCAGAGTTGTGCAAGGCAGTATGAATCTTGCACATACTGGAGAGGGTTGGAAAGGAGTAAACATAGTAAAGTAAATACAACCAATTTCAGTTCAAACATTAAAGGCCAGGTTGATGTTAAATGACAATTATTCAGCAACAAAACATAATAGAAAAGTGTTGTAGAAAGATATACACACAGACTAGTATAATGCAGCCTCTTGGTTCTATCTTTGGGAAAGCCTGCTATTATTGTTTTACTGCTTATTCATTTGGTAATGTAAACAAAAACACCTAACCTTCTTGAAACAGGTGGGACTAAAAGACTGACTAATGGGCAAGAAATAAAATATTTGATCTTCTTTCATGATTTTTACTACATGTTTCAGTCTCCCTGACTTGATTCACTTTCTTTCCACCAGTTCTATGCTGGCCATACTTTCGTTTTCTCATCTGTGTGTTTCCTTTTAACAACATCTGAAAACAGCCAGCATCAGATCCCACATTAATGCTGACAATGTCTTGCTGTACTCCACAATCATTTCTCTCAAGCCTTCTGCTATCTTTGAATTGGGAGAGAGAGGGCGGAATTAGATGAGCACAGATATCTTGGAGGTTGTGGGGCCTAGAATAAATTACATAAAACGGGAAGGCAACGTCACAGAGGGATTTGAAAACAAGGACAAGGATTTTAAAATTAAGGCTTTGCTTAAGGTGCAGCAAGTGTAGTTCAGCCAGCCAAGTTGTTGGTGAATGCATTTAGTACAATCTTGGTATGCACAACAGACCTTCAAGTTTATAAAGAGAAGAATGTGAAAGGCTATCTAAGAATGTGTTGGAAAGGTCAAATTTGGAGATATAAATTTGTGGATAAGAGCTTCAGTCGCAGGTGAGCTGAGCTAGGACAGGATTGGATCTTGCTGGCCTGCTCCAACTTATCGTCAACAGAAATACTACCTTTCCTGGCAACTATCAGTTCTGAAGAAACATTAACTTTGCTTTCTGCTCATAGATGCCACCAGACCTGCTGAGTTTTTCCATCAATTTATGTCTCGTTTCAGGATTAAGAAATGCTATGCTCGTGGAAATTGCAGCATTGCAGCTTTGTGGTCAGAAGTTATCTTGGGTCAAGTAAGTATCGTAGCAAAATTGTGGGCACTCTGCTTTAACTTCAGATAGTTGCCAGGGACACAGGTGGAGTCTATGATGAAGGAACACAGTTTTTGATTGTGACAAAAGCTAATTAAATTGGTCTTTTCAATATTTAATTGATGGAAATTCTTGTTTATTCAGTACTGGATGCTGGACTAACATTTGAATAATTTAGAGGTAGTGGAAGGTTTGGTATTCAAGCCCTGTCTCAGGATATAAAAATCTTCGAGGAGAAAGTGAAGACTGCAGATGCTGGAGATTGGAGCTGAAAATGTGTTGCGGGAAAAGCACAGCCCTTCTTCAGGAAGGGCTTATGCCCGAAACGTCAATTCTCCTGCTCCTTGGATGCTGCCTGACCTGCTGCGCTTTTCCAGCAACACATTTTCAGCTCTGATCTCCAACATCTGCAGTCCTCACTTTCTCCTCGAAGATTTTAACCTACTGCGAATCTTCTTGCAAGGATGCCTTCCTTGAAGAAGCTCTCTTCCTCCCTCTACAAGGATTTCAGTGAGTCCCTCTCTCACTGCACACCCCAGGTCATCTCCTCTGCCCAGAAGCTCTTCAGCCACGTCCTCAAACAGACTCGCTATCACCGCCACATCTCCTTCCTCAGCACCTGTCTACGGAACTGACTAATCCCACACGGACTCCGGACTACGTTCAGACATTCCTGAAGAAGGGCTCATGCCCGAAATGTTGATTCTCCTGCTCCTTGGATGCTGCCTGACCTGCTGCGCTTTTCCAGCAACACATTTTCAGCTCTGCCTCAGGATGTGGTGGCCCACTTAATTGGTACCACATTCACAGAGTTTCATTCTCTCCATCACCAACACAGTAGCTTAGCAGTATGTACCATCTACAAGACATTCTGCACAAATTCACCACGCCGCTTTTAGACAACACCTTTTAAACCCATGATCACTTCCATTTGGAAAGACAAAACAGCAGGTCCATGAGCACACCATCAACTACAAGTTCCTCTCCGAGCCATTCACCATTCTGACTTGGAACAAGATCACGACTCTTTCAGTGTCATTGTAACATAATCCTGGAATTACTGCTCTAACAGCATTGTGGGTAGACCTTAACTAAGTAGACTGGAGTGGGTCAAGAAGAAAGCCCACTACCACCTTCTTAAGGGCACTAAAGAATGGATAATAAATGCTTTCTCACCTAGCAACACTCAGGTTTTCATCAATGAATTTTACAAAATTGATCCTGATGAATCAGTCCAGATTTTCACAGCATCTGCAGTCCTCACTTTCTCACAGGTCTTCACAGAGAACTGATTTCACATGCAGGAAAGAAACAAACCAGTTCGGTAACTTGATTGGAAAGTTATAGTATTTCTGCACTTAGAATAAATCCAATGCTAGTTAAGAAAGTACTGGAGAAACTGAGTAGTTCTGGTGGCATTTGTGGTGAGAAAGCAGAGTTAATGTTTTGAGATCAGTGACCCTTCTTCAGAATGAATAGTTGCTAGGAAAAGGTGGTATTCCTGCTGAAAATGAGGCTGGAGGGAGTAAAGGAGCAAGTAGCTAGATGGACAGAGAGCCTAGAGAGAAAGAAAGACAGTTAGGGATGGGTGGTAGCAGGCCAGGGGGAAAGGAAAGCTGATAATAGGGGCCATAAGACATTGAAAAGGTTAACTAAATGGATCTTTGCTTCTGAAACATTGGTGTTCACAGAAGCCTTAGATATAGGCCGTGTTTAATCTGAAGAAGATTCCAATCTGAGAGAAGTCTGTCACAAGAACATAAGAATTAAGAACAGGAATAGGCCATGTGACCCTTCAAGGCTGATCTTTTCATGAACTCAGCTCCACATATCCACCCTCTCACCATATCCCTTAATTCCTTTATTGTTAAAAAAAATCTATCTTAGCTTTAAAAATGCACTACATAGATAACAGTTGTCTTTGGGATGATGTACATTCAACAATGGGTGTCACTGAAAAGATTTGATGATTGACCTTACCAGCATGAAGAAAATGAAAAAGAGATATCAAAAACAAAGTGGATGGATGCAAAAGGCTATTTGTCAGACTCTCTAAAAAAACGATGTTAACTCCAAGAAATTATTGGAGACCCTCAAAGAGGGATGTCTAGTAAATGAGGATTTATATGAACATTATTGTTTAATATTGCAGTTAAAGATTTTTTTTGCTTAAGAATGAAGGTAGAATATCAAAGGTTATTTATAAATGTACAATGGGAAAAAAAGTACTTTTTTCTGGGATGATCAAATTTAGATACCTCAGACTTTTTAAGGGAAAATTAGATAAAAGCTTGAAACAGTGGAAAACACAGAGCAATGCATTGAGAATGAGGCAATGCTTTTGTATTGCTTTAAGTAAAAAGTGAGGTCTGCAGATGCTGGAGATCAGAGCTGAAAATGTGTTGCTGGTTAAAGCACAGCAGGTCAGGCAGCATCCAAGGAACAGGAAATTCGACGTTTCGGGCCAAAGCCCTTCATCAGGAATGAGGAGAGTGTGCCAGGCAGGCTAAGATAAAAGGTAGGGTGGAGGGACTTGGGGGAGGGGCGATGGAGATGTGATAGGTGGAAGGAGGTCAAGATGAGGGTGATAGGCTGGAGTGGGGTGGGGGCGGAGAGGTCAGGAAGAAGATTGCAGGTTAGGAGGGCGGTGCTGAGTTCGAGGGAACCGACTGAGACAAGGTGGGGGAGGAGAAATGAGGAAACTGGAGAAATCTGAGTTCATCCCTTGTGGTTGGAGGGTTCCCAGGCGGAAGATGAGGCGCTCTTCCTCCAACCGTTGTGTTGTTATGTTCTGCCGATGGAGGAGTCCAAGGACCTGCATGTCCTCGGTGGAGTGGGAGGGAAAGTTAAAGTGTTGAGCCACGGGGTGGTTGGGTTGGTTGGTCCGGGCATCCCAGAGGTGTTCCCTGAAGCGTTCCGCAAGTAGGAGGCCCATCTCCCCAATCTCCCCAATGTAGAGGAGGCCACATCGGGTGCAGCGGATGCAATAGTTGATGTATGTGGAGGTGCAGGTGAATTTGTGGCGGATATGGAAGGATCCCTTGCGGCCTTGGAGAGAAGTAAGGGAGGAGGTGTGGGCGCAGGGGAAGGTGCCGGGAGTGGAGGTTGGGTTGGTGGGGGGTGTGGACCTGACGAGGGAGTCACAAAGGGAGTGGTCTTTGCGGAACGCTGATAGGGGAGGGGAGGGAAATATATCCCTGGTGGTGGGGTCCGTTTGTAGGTGGCGGAAATGACGGCGGATGATATGATGTATATGGAGGTTGGTGGGGTGGTAGGTGAGAACCAGTGGGGTTCTGTCTTGGTGGTGGTTGGAGGGGCGGGGCTCAAGGGCGGAGGAGCGGGAAGTGGAGGAGATGCGGTGGAGGGCATCATCGATCACGTCTGGGGGGAATCTGCGGTCCTTGAAGAAGGAGGCCATCTGGGCTGTACGGTATTGGAACTGGTCCTCCTGGGAGCAGATGTGGCGGAGACGAAGGAATTGGGAATATGGGATGGAGTTTTTACAGGGGGCAGGGTGGGAGGAGGTGTAGTCTAGGTAGCTGTGGGAGTCAGTCGGTTTATAGTAGATGGCTGTGTTGAGTCGGTCACCCGAGATAGAAATGGAAAGGTCTAGGAAGGGGAGGGAGGAATCTGAGACAGTCCAGGTGAATTGAGGTCGGGATGGAAGGTGTTGGTAAAGTTGATGAACTGTTCAACCTCCTCGTGGGAGCACGAGTCAGCGCTGATACAGTCATCGATGTAGCGGAGGAAAATGTGGGGGGTGGTGCCAGTGTAGTTGTGGAAGATGGACTGTTCCACAAATCCTACGAAGAGACAGGCATAGCTGGGGCCCATGCGGGTGCCCATGGCAACTCCTTTAGTTTGGAGGAAGTGGGAGGATTGGAAAGAGAAGTTATTCAGGGTGAGGACCAGTTCAGTCAGTCGAAGGAGGGTGTCAGTGGAAGGGTACTGGTTGGTGCGGTGGGAAAGGAAGAAGCGGAGGGCTTTGAGTCCTTTGTGATGGGGGATGGAGGTGTACAGGGACTGGATGTTCATCGTGAAGATAAGGCGTTGGGGACTGGGGAAGCGAAAATCATGGAGGAGGTGGAGGGCGTGGGTGGTGTCCCGAACGTAGGTGGGGAGTTCTTGGACTGAAGGGGACAGAACCGTGTCGAGGTACGCAGAGATGAGTCCGGTGGGGCAGGAGCAGGCTGAGACAATGGGTCGGCCGGGGCAGTCAGGTTTGTGGATTTTGGGCAGGAGGTAGAAACGGGCGGTGTGGGGTTGTGGGACTATGAGGTTGGAGGCGGTGGATGAGAGATCCCCTGAGGTGATGAGGTTATGGATGGTCTGGGAGATGATGGTTTGGTGGTGGGAGGTGGGGTCATGGTCAAGGGGCCGATAAGAGGAGGCGTCCGCGAGCTGGCGTTTGGCCTCAGCGGTATAAAGGTCGGTGCGCCAAACTACTACCGCGCCTCCCTTGTCTGCCGGTTTGATGGTGATGTTGGGGTTGGAGCGGAGGGAGTGGAAGGCTGCACGTTCTGAGGGTGAGAGGTTGGAGTGGGTGAGAGGGGTGGACAGGTTGAGTCAGTTAATGTCGCGGCGGCAGTTGGCTATAAATAGATCGAGGGCAGGTAAGAGGCCAGCACGGGGTGTCCAGGTGGATGGGGTGTGTTGGAGGCGGGAGAAGGGGTCGTCAGAGGGTGAGCGGGAGTCTTGGTTGTAAAAGTAGGCATGGAGGCGAAGGCGGCGGAAGAATTGTTCAATATCTCGCCGTGTGTTGAACTCATTATTCCGAGGGCGTAGGGGAATGAAGGTGAGGCCTCTGCTGAGGACTGATCTTTCATCCTCAGAGAGGGGGAGGTCTGGAGGGATGGTGAAGATCCGGCAGGCTGGGAGCTAGGACTTGGTGTGGGACTGGAGCTGGGGGTGGGGGTTTGTATTGCTTTCCCAGGTACAGAAGTGGATACAGCCATAAGGAGTGAAATGCCTCTTGCTGCACAGTAAAGATCTATTTTCGTATGTGATAACTGATGTAAAGATCTTAAGGGTAATATAAAAATACTAATTACATACAAAGTGTGAAATATTTATCATTTGTATGGCAATAAGATGCTACACGAGCTTAAATAACTGACTTCTACATAGGCCTAGGTATCCTGATGGCCAAAGAGTTGTTGAAGAAGTTGAGACCACACAGAATTCCTTGACTCCGAAGGAATTGCCTGGAAAGTTGATAATTCTGATGGCCACTGTGTCTGGAAACCAATGAAAAAGCTTCGTAAAACTGCAGAATTTGGAGAATTTCGAATCACTTAAGCTCAACAATTACCCAGGAAATGTTAAAAACCCATTCATACTGAAGTGCAACTATTAAACTCACGTGGTACCTACCACCTACTAACACTTTTCCACTGACTTCTGACACTGCCAATTTCTCGTGACCCAGCAACACTGGACCTATCCTGCTTTTTTATTGTTTGAAATCATAGAGCTAAATATTTACACATTATTCACCAGAATTAATTTTAAATTATGGTACAAATGCTACAATTGTGCTAAATGTAGTTCTGAGGGAGCTAAATAATTGGATAACCAGACTGGGAGGTGTTGATTGTTTTCATATGTAATCTCTGAACTCTAGTCCTTTGAACAATTAATGTTAATTTGATTTTCAAACAACTATCTAACTATCTACATTCACAAAGTTGAAAATCACACAACATCAGGTTATAGTTCAACAGGTTTTTGTGGAGGCACTAGGTTTCAGGGCGCTGCTCCTTCATCAGGTGGTTGTGGATGGACATTCACTGCTGCTGTGCCACCCCATTAACAAATGATTCAGCAGGGGTCATTACCAAGTTAGTCTGATGGATTTCTCCCAGGGAAGTGATAGACAGAGGGTGTGGTAGCCAGTTTGCTCTCAAAGCTGAAAGAGGAGATAAGCAACAATATGCTCAGAGAAGCAGACTACAAGCGATAATTCTGTTTTGAGCTGTTGCACAGATTGCAGAGGGTTATTCTAAGATAAGCACAGAATGTTCAGTTCTTTTATGTTATTACACAAAGATAAATTGCATAAATTGATCAACCCATGACTATTTCTGTGAGATTATCTGTTTAAATAATGTAGTGGAATGACATATCAAATCTTATCTCATATAATGTTAATAGCAAAGATATTGAAGAAATATGCATTCAAAATACATGGATAACTGGTTCAGATCTCAAAAAGGCCTCAGTATCATGTGAGTAGATATAAGATGGGCCAAATCTCATAAATGTACGTCACTCAGATTGCTTGCTGAAATAGCCAATGTTAGAGATCTGAGTTGGTTCACAGCAGACACAAATTTGTAAGAATGTCTTTTCAAAAAAATTGGTTTGCTGTCTGCCCGATCCATTAACCACTCAATGTGACATCAATACGCATTCCCAATTCTGACCTGGACTTTCATCTTCTACTAACTATTGTCTTGCTTAGTTAGTCCTATAACGGAACTCCTACTTTTCTGAAATGTCAACAGCTTCCAGACTTGCTAAGTATTTACAGTACCTTCGATCATTTTTTCACTAATATTTGATCATGGTACAAGTGTACTTCCTCCGCTGGGTTCTAACTATCCATTGAGCAGACATTTCAGACCATTAACATTTAACCTGTCCAGTAAATGCAGCTGATAATATTTCCCCTTTTTAAACAATTAAACGACTTTCTTGAAAATAATGCATCATTGCTGATTGCCTGTGGTTTCTAGAATTCATGGTTGTATTTGCTACTCTAAATATTTTTTATCAGCAAATGATCAACTTTCTTTGCAACCAAGTACTTTCAGATAGGGAGGCTGCCTTATTAATATTTCAAAGAAAAATCAACAGTTCATAATTTGATATTTTTACTGTTTTTGTGTCAGCAAGTTGGAAAAAAAATTAAATTCCTCTGCCAAATTTTATCTGCTCCAACAGCTAATCCATTCCTGTAGGAATATATGTCATTAATGTAAGGGTTACAGAAATCTTACCATATGTGGTCCAATTGAACTCCAAACAAAGTCAGCACCCCTCTCAATAATTAACCCTATAAAAGTTACCATTGTGTTTGCACCAAATTCAGAATTGCTTACATAAATTAGAATTCTCAATTTCTTTAATGGGTCATAAAGGAGAACACAACCATCTGTTTTGCGTTAAAATATTCATGAGAAACCTGAAGAATGTTTTGTAAATTGTGCATTTACTTTCATAATTGCAGGGCTTGGACGTGAATTTTGGGTAAAGCATGCAGTGTAAGCCAAAGACTCAAACAACACTCTGAATCAAATATTTAAACACCTCTTCTCCATTGTTATTTTGTTTTAGAAACCAGTCAATCAGTGGAATCTCTTTTATTATAAGGCTACACCTAAAACTAAGGAGCTCCATCTTTTTCAGATTTCAGCAAAATAATGTAGTCCTGAAAATGACTCATGAGAATTTTATATTAAATGTATAAATCTTAATAACATTAAAACAGGACCTTTGGTAGAATGTTGCACAACAGGCTTGTGAATATAATTACAGCTTATGCAATAAAAGCATCAGATACCAAATTGGCTGAGTGACAGGAAACAAAGAGTGGAGGTTAATGGACGATTTTCCAACTGGAGGAAGGGTTAAAGAAGGGTTCCCCAGGGTTCAGTGTTAGGACCCTTGCTCTTCCTAATTTATATTAATGACTTAGACTTTGGTGGGCAGGGCACAACTTCAAAATTTACTGATGATACCGAGTTTACAAATATTGTGAACTGTGAGAAGGATTAGTATAGAATTTCTAAAGGACATTGACAGGGCAGTGGGATGCGGAGGCAAATGGCAAAAGAAATTTAGTACCAAGCAGTAGAAATTGTGGTAGCAAGAATTTGATGATACGATAGAAACTAAAAGGTACAATTCTAAAGGGAGTACTGCAGCAGAGGGAACAGGTATACATGTACATAAATCATTGAAGGTGGCATGACAGGTTGACAGAATACTTAATAAAATATACGGCAGCCTTGACTTTAAGAATATGCATAAAGATTAATAAAGCAGAGACATTATGATAAGCTTGTATAAAACACTTATTCACCCACAACTCAGTCCAATTCTTGATGTAACACTTTGAGAAGAATAGAACATAGAACATAGAAAGATACAGCGCAGTACAGGCCCTTCGGCCCTCGATGTTGCGCCGACCGAATCCTACACTAGCCCAATAACTTCCAAATGCCTATCCAATGCCCGCTTAAATGACCATAAAGAAGGAGAGTTCACCACTGCTACTGGCAGGGCATTCCATGAACTCACAACCCGCTGTGTAAAGAATCTACCCCTAACATCTGTCCTATACCTACCACCCCTTAATTTAAAGCTGTGTCCCCTAGTAACACCTGACTCCGTTAGCAGTAAAAGGTTCTCAGTGTCGACCCTATCTAAACCCCTAATCATCTTATACACCTCTATCAAATCTCCCCTAAACCTTCTCTTCTCCAATGAGAACAGCCCCAAGTGCCTCAGCCTTTCCTCATAAGATTTTCCTACCATTCCAGGCAACATCCTGGTAAACCTCCTCTGCACTCGTTCCAATGCCTCCACATCCTTCCTATAGTATGGCGACCAAAACTGCACACAATACTCCAGATGAGGCCGCACCAGAGTCTTATACAGTTGCAACATGACCTCAGGACTCCGGAACTCAGTTCCTCTACCAATAAAGCCCAGTACACCATATGCCTTCCTCACAGCACTATTTACCTGGGTGGCAACTTTCAGAGATCTGTGTACATGGACACCAAGATCCCTCTGCTCATCTACACTACCAAGTAGCCTACCATTAGCCCAGTAATCCATCTTCTTGTTACTCCTACCAAAGTGAATGACTTCACACTTAGCTACATTGAATTCCATTTGCCACATTTCTGCCCAGCTCTGCAACTTATCTATATCCCGCTGTAACCTACCACTTCCTTCCTCTCTATCCACAACTCCACCGACTTTTGTGTCATCCGCAAACTTGCTTACCCAGCTTTCAAGCCCTTCCTCTAGATCATTTATAAAGATAACAAAAAGCAATGGTCCCAAAACAGATCCTTGTGGTACACCGCTAGTAACTGCACTCCAAGATGAACATAATCCATCAACTACTACCCTCTGTCTCCTTCCAGCCAGCCAATTCCTAATCCAAACCTCTAATGTATCCTCAATGCCATACCTCCGTAGTTTTAGCATTAGCCTACCATGGGGAACCTTATCGAACGCCTTACTAAAATCCATATACACAACATCTACTGCTTTACCCTCGTCCACTTCCTTAGTCACCTTCTCAAAGAACTCAATAAGGTTTGTGAGGCACGACCTGCCCTTCACAAAACCATGCTGGCTATCCTTGATCACGTTATTCCTATCCAGATGTTCATAAATCTTATCCCTTACCATTCTCTCTAAGACTTTGCCCACCACTGAAGTCAGACTCACTGGCCTATAGTTACTAGGGCTATCCCTACTCCCTTTCTTGAACAAGGGGACCACATTCGCTATCCTCCAGTCCTCTGGTACTATTCCCGTTGACAATGACAACATAAAAATCCAGGCCAATGGCTCTGCTATCTCCTCCCTAGCTTCCCATAGGATCCTAGGGTAAATGCCATCAGGCCCAGGAGACTTATCTATTTTCATCCTTTCCAATATTCCCAGAACCTCTTCCCTGCATATTTCCAGGCCATCCATTCTAATCATTTGTGACTCCATATTCACATCAGCAACAGTGTCCTGTTCCTGAGTGAATACTGATGAAAAGTATTGATTTAGTGTCTCTCCAATCTCCTCCGCCTCCACACACAACTTCCCACTACTATCCTTGACTGGACCGATACCTACCCTAGTCATCCTTTTATTCCTGACATACCTATAGAAAGCCTTTGGGTTTTCCCTAATCCTACCAGCTAAAGACTTTTCATGTCCCCTTCTCGCTTCTCTTAGCTCTCTCTTTAGATCCTTCCTGGCTACCTTATAACTCTCTATCGCCCCAACTGAACCTTCACACCTCATCTTTACATATGCCGCCTTCTTCCCTTTCACAAGGGATTCCAATTCCTTACTAAACCACGGCTGCCTCACAAGGCCCTTTACACCATGCCTGACTGGTACATACTTATCGAGGACACGTAGTAGCTGCTCCTTGAACAATCCCCACATCTCATTAGTGTTCTTCTCTTGAAGCCTGTTTTTCCAATCCACACATCCTAAGTCATGCCTCACTGCATCATCATTTCCCTGCCCCCAGCTATAGCTCTTGCCCTGCTGCGCACACATATCCCTCTCCATCACTAAAGTAAAAGTCACCGAGTTGTGGTCACTGTCCCCGAAGTGCTCACCTACCTCCAAGTCTAATACCTGGCCTGGTTCATTACCTAGAACCAAATCCAGTATAGCCTCATCTCTTGTTGGCCTGTCTACATATTGTGTCAGGAAACCCTCCTGCACACATTGGATAAACACCGACTCATCTAATGAACTCGAGCTATAGCTCTCCCAGTCAATATCTGGGAAGTTAAAGTCCCCCATGAGAATGAGAAGACATTAGAGAAAATTCAGAAAAGATTCATGTGAATGGTTCTCTGGATGAACAATTGTAGTTAGATAGACAGATTGGATAAGTTAGGACTGCTTTCTTCCGGAGATGATATGATAGAGATATTCAAAACCACAAGAGACCTGGACAGGGTAGATGGTGTAAAACTGTTTCTATTGGTGAAAGGATTGAAAACAAAGAGGGCCCAGGTTAGGATAATTGTTATAAGAAACAATGAAAACAAGAGCAGCAACCTTTTCACTCAGTAAGTCATTAGGATCTGGAATGCGCTGCCTGAGAATATGGTGAAGGGAGATTCAATTGAGATATTCAGGATGGAGTTGGATAATCATTTGAAAAGGATTTGCAGGCCTATGAGGAGAAGACAGGTATATGGGACTATAAAACCATAATGTAAATTAAATCTCTTCATTGAATCTCAGCAATAAATCTCTCCCTTAGTGTCAACAAAAGAGTTGGTCATTGACGTCAGGAAGCAGAGTGGAGGACACACCTCTGTCTGTATCAATGGTGCTGAGATGGAAATGGTCGAGAGCTTCACGTTCGAGGAGTAAAGTTCATCAACATCTGTCCTGGTCCATATACGTTGAGACTATGGTTATGAAAGCACACCAACACCTCTACTTGCTCAAGATACTAAGGTATAGATGCACCATAGAAAGCATCCTATCCAGATGCATCACAGCTTTGTACGGCAACTGCTCTTCCCCATACCACAAGAAATTACAGAGTTGTGAATGCAGCAGAATTCATAACCAATCTTCCTTCCATTGACTCTGTCTACACTTGCTGCTGTCTCAGGATAGCAGCCAACATAATCAAAAACTCCTCCCATTCTGGTTACGTTCTCCTCCACTGTCTGCTGTCAGGCAGAAAAACCTTTGGAAATCCATACCAACAGAATCAAGAACAGCTTTTATCCCACTTATATCAGATTTTTGAACGGACTTCTCATACATTAAACTTGATCTTTCTATGCACCTTCTCTGTTGCTGTATTACTATATTCTGCATTTTGTTCAATTACTCTCTTGGGCTTATGTATGATATAATTTACCTGGGGAGCACACAAATCAATACTTTTCACTATCATGGAACATGTGACAATAATAAATCAAACCAAATCAAATCAAACACAAGAAATTTGTCCACACAGCTCTCTGTGATTTGGAGTTCCAAAGACTCACAACACTCTGAGAGAAGAAATGCTTCCTCATCTCAGTTTTACATGTATCATGGATAAGAAGAATCAGTGAATGTATTGTATTTAGATTTCCAGAAGACAGTTGATGCAGAAGGTGCCATATCAAAGGTTATTGTGGAAAATGCAAACTCATGGTGTAGAGGTAACACATTGGCATGGTTAGAAGATTGGCTTGCTAACAGGAAATAGCGAGTAGGAATAAGTGGATGTTTTTCAGACTAGCTGGATGTCGCAAATGTTGTGCCATAGGAATCAGTATTGGGACTACATCTCTTTCCAATTTATGTAAATGATTTGGTTGAAAGGATTAAAAGTAAGGTAGCTAAATGTGCTGATGATACAAACAAGGTAGGAAGGTGAGTTGTAAAGGGGACATAAAGAGCCCACAAAGGTGTACAGATAGGCTCATTGAGCAGATAAAGATCTGGCAAATGGAGCACAATGTGGAAAGTAGGAAATAATCCATCTTGGCAGAAAGCATGAAAAAGAAGCACATCATCAACATGGTGAGAGACTGTGGAGCTCAGAGGTGCTGAGAGATGAGGGCACTAGAATGCACGAACTACAGAAGGCCAACATACAGGCATAGCAAGCAACAAGGAAAGCCAACAGATTACCTAGGTTCATTGTGAGGGGAGCTAAATGCAAGAGTAGGGAAGCCAAACCTCTGCCACACAGCATTGGCATGATCATAGCTGGTGCACTGTGCACATCACACCTCTGAAGGATGCCAATTCTGTGAAGCCAGCATTGGAGCACTCCAGGTAAGATTATTTGAAGATTATCTACTCTTTGTGGCTAATTTAAAAATGATTATCGCTGGCAGCCCCAAAACATGCTGCCCATCAATTCTGAGGCCTGGAAATATTCCTATGATGATGACAACCTGAAATGACAATATATATTGAGCCTACAAGAGCAGAAAACCTGGCTAGTGGGATGACTGAATCAGGCTGGGCATAACATTTGGATTTTGTAATCGGGGTTTGAGTTGTAGGGATAGAGTCAGCTGTATGCTTGTGACATGTTGGGTCTGTGAAGGGTCTGTAAGGTCAGGTCAACATGGAGTTGGGATGTGGTTGCAGAGGGATTTGGAGTATCAGGTTGAGTTAGAGGGTCAAAATGGGATCACAGCATTGATGGGGACAGGGATTTGGGCTCATCAGTGGAATGGTCAGAAAGTTCAATTCAGAGAGTCTGTTATATGCTGTAAGATGTTCAGGTGGATATTCAGAAGATCAGTGATATTAATAGTCTTGGTGCTGAGTGAAGTGGGTGGAGGGCTGGGAATGGTGGGTGGGGTTCAATGTACAGTCAGGAATAACAAATGGTTTAATTTGTCTCGCATGTCCTGGGTAATCATCCAAGTAAGTAAGTCAGAGTTTCCACAATCTCCAACTGTAAGTCAGAGTAAGAGACATTTGCATGTGGTGCCTGCAGTCAGCATGCTGGATATCTCGAGAAGTCTCAATGTGCATCTTTGGAGTGTACATCCCTATCCTGAGACTGGAAGATCTGGACCAATATCTTAATACTCAGGTTATGGGCCAATGAGCTGCTAAGATAGATCTGTGATAATAACAACAGCTTGCGATTATATAAAGCCAGCTGCATTGTAAAACATCCTAAGGTACTTGTGAAAGAAACAGTTAACACTTCAAGTCCAGCAGGAGTCTTCTTCAGAACTCTGAGCACTCATTGACATGAGAAAATATTAGGGGAGAAATGACTCACTATTTAGACAAAGAGGTAGGCTATTGTTACTTGATCCTTTTAATTAATTCTGATCAATCAGAATTTCATTCAAAGTAAAAGTGACAGGTGCATTTGTAATTTGGCACGAGCAATACAAAATGGATAGGTTATGTTGCAGCACACTCTGGAAATCTGGTGCTTTGTGAATTATTTAACATTACTTTCAACACTTGCAAAGCCTTTGACAGATGTTTGGTTCTGTGCACTTTGAAGCAAGATACCACTCAATGGTTTACTATAGTGGCCACACTCATAGAATTTCTGTTCTCTCTCAAGTCACTGTGCTGTTGTCATAGTTGGATGTTCTTCACTTCAAGGATGATGTTTATATGGGGTCACAAGTTTCTGTTGTGCATTTTCATGTGACTGATTCTCAACAACAGATCCTTGAGTGCATGGGACAAGTGCATCCCGTGATAAAGCAGGACCCAGAATGCAGAACTTGCTTCCATTTATTTTCTTCTCTGCTTGCTGCTGCTCTGCTTGAATATTACAATGTTATGATGGTCATGTTGTTATCATTTTGATTGATTGTTAGCAATTTCCTCCTAATCAACATCATTGCCCTGCTTCAAGAAGAACTTGATAGTGTGCTTGAAGTGTTTTCTTCAACTATCCCCTCTATCCAATGCACCAGATCCTTGTCCATCCAATGAGTGACCAGGTAATCAAAGTTGATTCTGTGGGAAATTTGACTGAATGCTTATGGAATTAGTTCCAAGTATTTGTTGATCAAACTCTTACAGCTCCTGAAGGATGTGGCAGAGATATTTCTGATGTTTAATTGCAAGTTATTAGGTCCAAAAAAGCTAGTTTCCAGGTTAGCTCCAGAATATATTATTCTAAGAAATACATGAACACACTTTAAGAAGTCATTTTCAAAACTATCTTTGAAAGTTTGATTTGTCCAATCCATATGAAAATTAATTTTTTTATGATAATTGTGACACTCCAAAATTGGTGCTAACGTGGTTACAACTTGCGATTATACAGGCCAATAGCATTGCGAAACATCCTAAGGTACTTGTGAGAAAAAAAAGTTAACATTTCAATATAGTTACAATATTAAATCGCCTTCTTTCCCCCGTACTTTTGCCGGTGCCCATCAATCAAAACCTAATTCTCCCAAATAATTAATTGAGCCACCACTTTTTTTTTTGTAGATATTTTTATTGAAATTTAACATTTTTGCAAATTTACAAAAATAAACAAAACTCTCAAGTACAAACATTGATGTACAATTAAATCATATATACAATAGTCATAATTTAACAAAGAAAAGAGAAAGAAAGAAAACAAAAAAAGAAAATAAAACGAAAAAAGAAAGAAAAAAAAACTCAACTTTCTACTAATCTAACCTATAACTAACCAGAGTGTATACCTAAGTCTCTTACATGCTCGGAATGTATAAACATCAAATATAATAAAACCCGTATTCGCGCAGGATTCCTCTCCCAAGGGGCCCCGGAGCAGCCCGGTCTGAAATCTTCACTAAATAAAAGCCCTTGTTAGGATAGCCGAAATATCTGCATTTATATAATTCAAAAAGGGCTGCCATATTTTATAAAATAATTCAGTCTTTCGGTGCACCATATTTGTGAGGAAGTCAAGGGGGATATATTCCATAATTAATCTGTGCCAATTTGAAAGTCCAGGGGGGCCCTCAGCCACCCAGTTCACCAAAATATTTTTCCTTGCACAGAAAGAGAGAATAGAAAATAGTCTCTTCCCATGCATATCCAGAGATGAGAGGTTCGAAAAGCCCAAAAGGAGAGATACAGGGTCCACCCTAATTTCCGTTCCTAAAATTTCTGTCAGGGTATTTGCCACTTTAGTCCAGTATCTGCGGATTTTCTGACAAGTCCACAGACAATGTACAAGAGTACCCACCTCTATTTTGCATTTGGGACACATTGGAGATGCTCCTGCCTTAAATTTTGCCAGTCGAGCCGGAGCTATATGGGCCCTATGAAGTATCTTTAGTTGGATAGCCTGAGTTCTGTTACAGATAGCAATTCTTCTAGCATTTTCCCAAATGTCATTCCACATATCCTCAGAGATTTCTAGCCCCAAGTCCTGCTCCCATGTTTTAAGCAGGTCATCCATGTCTCCTGAGACTCCATCATGTAGCAAATGGTATATAGTACTAACGGAGGATGCCCCCGCTGGTCGTAAGACATTACGTTCTCTGTCTGATTTATAAAGACTATCTATTAATGTAGTCTTCCTCTGTATATAATCTCGAACTTGGAAGTATCGAAAGAGATCCCCATTAGGTATTCCGAATTTCAGACGCAGCTGCTCAAAGGACATCAGGATCCCATCTTTAAATAGGTCCCCTAAGCATGAGATGCCCCTGGATCTCCAGAGTTTAAAGGTGGCATCTGTAATCCCCGGTTGGAATCCCCATGCGCCTACTATTGGTGCATGGGGGGATGTTTTATGTGAGTTACCCTCATTTTGCCGCATTATATTCCAGGCCTTAATTGTGTTTAATATTATGGGATTTTTACAGTGGTCTGTAATGATTTTCCTCTTATCTGAAAATAAAAGGTTAATAAGTGGGTATTTTACTTGGGAGGCTTCGATATCCAGCCAAATTGATTGTGGATCAGATGAAACCCAATCAGCTATGTAACTTAGTAGGGAGCTTAACTGATATTTCCTAAAGTCTGGGAAGTCCAGTCCTCCCCTTGCCTGTGGAAGCTGTAGCTTCTTCAGCTTAATAAGGGGCTGTCTATGGTTCCAAATAAAGGAGCCCAACCAGCCATATAATTTACGTAGGGCTAGCCTTGGCAGCATCAGCGGGAGCATTCTCATAGGATATAAGAGACGGGGCAGAACATTCATTTTAATTAATGCTATTCTCCCTAGCCAGGAAATCGGAAGGTCTCTCCATCGCTGGAGGTCCTGCCTTATCCTTTCCATTAATTGTACAAAATTAGCCCTATACAGCTGATCAAATACTGGCGTGATAAAAATACCTAAATATAAGAAGCCCTCCAGGGACCAACGGAAGGGAAAAGGGGATCCGTGCATTAAGTGGGGTATCATAGCCAGACCACCCATTGGCATGGCTTCCGATTTTGAAAAATTAATTTTATAGCCTGAGAATGCACTAAATGTATTAATAACTTGAATTAGACGAGGCACTGACATTAAAGGATTACTGAGGAATAAGAGAACGTCATCTGCATAGAGGGTAATTTTGTGTTTACCTGTACCAATCCTCGGGGCCATTATATTAGGATCAGTCCGGATGGCTTCTGCTAATGGTTCGATTATCAGTGTAAACAACAATGGTGAGAGAGGACATCCTTGACGGCAGCCCCTACCCACACTGAAGCCATCCGATCTTAACCCATTAGTAATAACAGCGGCTTTGGGGTCATTATACAATGTTGAAACCCATTTGGTAAACACCTGTCCAACGCCAAACCTTTCCAATGTGTAAAATAAATATGACCATTCAACCCTATCAAATGCCTTTTCCGCATCCAATGAAATTACTACTCCTGGTATCTTTCCCTGATGACAGGCTTGGATCATATTCTAGACCCTTCTGATATTATTGGATGATCTGCGGCCCTTAATAAATCCCGTCTGGTCCTCCTTTATAATATATGGCAGTACCCTTTCTAGTCTTAGTGCTAACATTTTTGAGAGAATTTTAAAGTCTACATTTAGTAAGGATATTGGTCTGTAAGATGCACAATCTTCTGGGTCTTTTCCTTTTTTGAGGATAAGAGAAATATTTGCTTCTTTCAGCGTGGGCGGGAGACAGACCTGACTATGTGCAAAATTATACATATCCATAAGTGGGTCAACCAATATTCCTGTAAATTCTTTATAGAATTCAGCTTGAAAACCATCCGGGCCCGGTGCTTTTCTGCTCTGAAGTTGCCTAATTGCCTCAAGTATTTCTTGGACTGTTAAAGGGGTATTTAGGGCCGACACCTGTTCCGGAGTCAGGCCCGGGAAGGTCAAATTTTTAAAAAATGACTGCATCCTCCTAATCCTATCTTCACAATCCTGCGATCTATATAGTTCAGAATAAAATTCTTTAAAGGTCGCATTGATCTTTTTATGATCATGAGTCAGGGTACCTGTACTTTCCTTGATGGTCGGAATAGTTTGAGGGGCTTTCTTTTTCTTTGCAAGAAATGCTAAGTATCTACCCGGTTTGTCGCCATATTCATATAATCTTTGTTTCGCAAATAATATTTCCCTTTTAGCCGTTTGAGTAAGCGCGGTGTTTAAAGCTGTCCTAAGAGCTGTAATCCTCTGCAATTTTGTGATAGAAGGTCTATCAGCGTATGCTGTTTCGGCTGCTTTTAGGTGAGCTTCGAGCAGACGCTGTTGCTCTCCCTTCATTTTCCTCTGGGTCGCTGAATAGGAGATGATCAAACCTCGTGCATAAGCTTTGATGGTCTCCCACATCATTGACGGATTGCTAGCCGTACCAGTATTAATTTCTAAAAAAGTTTTAAGTTCTTGGGAGAAGTACTTTAAAAATTTGCTATCTTTTATCAGGAAGGGGTCCATACGCCAATGCCGAGCAGATGTCCCATTGTTCTTTACCTTAGTTTCCATGTATACAGCGGCATGGTCAGAGATTGCTATAGTACCTATTTTACAGGTTGCTATAGAGTTTAGAAAAATCGATGGGGCAAAAAACATATCAATTCTTGTGTGACATTTATGTGGATTAGAGTAGAAAGAAAAATCTCTACCCTGTGGATGGAGACATCTCCATACATCTACCAATCCTAATTCTTTATTCAGGTCCGCCAGTTGTCTAGATCTGGGAGATACTCCAGCGGCACTCTTGGGAATCCTGTCTATTTCCGGATCCATAATACAATTAAAGTCTCCCCCTATAATTGTATGACGGGCACCAAAGGTCATCAGTTTTGAAAAAGCTTCCGTTATGAATTTAAAGGGGTGTGCCGGGGGGCAGTACATATTTAAGATCCCATATTCCTCTCCATTTATGAGGGCTTTAATCAAAATATATCGTCCAGATTCGTCTTTTATCTGATTTAGAATTTTCAAAGGGAAGTTCTTCCGGACAAGGATAACGACTCCCCTGCTTTTTGAATTAAAAGAGGAAAAAAAGGCCTGATCAAATCCGCCCTGTCGTAATTTTAAGTGTTCTTTATCCGACAGGTGTGTCTCCTGTAGGAGAGCTATATCAACTCTCTCCTTCTTAAGATTTGATAATATTTTCTTCCTTTTAACTGGCGAATTACTCCCCCTGACATTCCAGGTGCACCACTTAACCGACTGTTCAGCCATAATCATCTGGACAGATCCGAGATCCCTCGGGAGGGGAAACCCTATCTAGAACATCCCGAGCATGGAGCATACAAGATTTACAAAAGTAAAGATTCTCTGATACACTCAAAACAATATAACAAAAAACTCTTTCTAAGTATAAAAAATATAAAACATTCCGAATTGGAGATTTTCTCCCTTGTTCCCAGGGAGCGTCACTTCCTCTCCCACAGTCCATCTTACCCTCTTCCAACCAGTGCCCCACCCTTGACCCAGGTGTTCCTCAATAAAATGAGGAGAATTCAAATATAATATAAAGCTAGAGTTAACAGTGAACACCCCACCCCCACCCACACCCACATCTAAATATATTTGGGAATATTAATACCATATATAACTATAAGATTACAATCTCAACACGTAATACTTAAATATAATACCACAAAATAACAGGGGAAAGAAAAACAACCCCGCTCCTAAAAACAGAAGTAAAATAGAATAAGGTAACCACCTCCCCCCATCAACATTAACCAAACGCCCCAACATATATATATATACATACACACATAGGGGGAAAGATAAGAAAAGATGAAGGGATGTAAACCAAAATAATGGGAAAGGCAGACCAGCGTCCACAATCTCTTACAGCTTATTTAAGAGAGTCCAAGAATTCCTTAGCCTTCTCCGGTGATCCGAAGTTATATATGGATCCTTCGTGGCTAAGGCGTAGCGTCGCTGGATATCGTAAGGAGTACTGGATATTTAAGTCCCTTAAACGCTTCTTCGCCTCATCGAATGCCTTCCTCTTTCGGACCAAAGCTGGGGAGAAGTCCTGGAACAGCATGATCCTGGATCCTTTGTGGGTCATAGCTTGGGGATCTTTTCCCAGATTTCTTGAGGCTTCCAGGAGCATCTGCCTCTCCCTATAGCTCTGCAGCTGGAACAGGACCGGGCGTGGGCGCTGGGTTGAACCGGGCCCACGTACTGTGACCCGGTAGGCCCATTCTACCCTTACCTGGCCTGATCCATTCTGCAGATTTAAAAGTTGTGGCAGCCAATGCTCTAAGAATGCTGTCAGCTGGCCTCCCTCTTCCTGCTCGGGAAGGCCCAACAACCGAATATTTTTTCTACGACATCGATTTTCGAGGTCATCAATGTGGTTTTCTAGGTTCTGGACTCGATTCTCGAGAAAACGGATGTGGTCGGCTGTTGATTTTATCGCAGTCTCTGAGGCTGCGGCCTTCGACTCCACCTCTCTGACTCGGCACTCCAATTCCTGAATGTCTCTGCCCTGCTTCTGCAGCTCGGCTGATAGTGCTTCTCTGCTCTGCCGAGACTCATCGATAAAAGCATCAATCTTCGCCTCCCACCTGGCAAACATCTCTTCAAAGCTCATCTTCATTGGTAAATCTCCTGAAGTAGCTGAAGACACCTTTGTTGCAGCTGAAGAGGGAGAGGGTGGGGGAGGGGTCCCTGCTTTCTTAGAGCCGCCCGTTCCCTTCCCTTTACTCATTTTCCAGCTAGTATTAGACTATTTAAATGTACTAATAGGTAACTATTTAAGGTTAACAACTATTATAAATGGTTTAGTGAGTGTGGTGGGGGTGGATAGCCCACTTTTCCCAAGTTTTGGGTAGAGCACTGTGGACTCAGTCTTGCTGGGTCGCCGCCATCTTGGATCCCCCGAGCCACCACTTAACTCTCTAATGTTATTTATCTAATGCGAATTTGCTCATAGTTCAGGTAGTGATCCAAAATTGATTACCTTTGCTGGTTGCTTTCTAATTTTGCACCTCGATGTTTATACTCCGCGAGGACCCATGTAGGACTGTGACAACTAGATGCATCTCCTCTCAATCCAAGGTCTCCTGCAGACTTAAGGAGATGGAACCAAACAGGTAACATCACCTATGGGACACATTGCTGCATTGACCAGTTTCTATTCCCCTAGCTGTATTATCCCCGGCTGCTTTCTGGAACAAAGTGTCCGTGTAACTCAATCCCTTCTTGCTGCATTGCATTGTCTTAAGTTTACACTCCAGCTCATCAACTCAGAGCCAAAGTTCTTGAGCTGTAGACACTTACTGTAGACCTGATTGCTGTTGAGTGTGCTGGCATCCACCAACTTCCACATACAACTGGTCCAACAAAACAGCAGCCCTGCTGTTTATTTGTATTTTCTTTAAGTAATCACTTTCAAATGTAGGCATACTCCTCAATGTTTTTGAAGTTAGTCATATTAAAGGGTTTCATGACATAAACAATTATTTTCCTGGTTCTACTTTAAACTACTGCCTCAGTTTGGAGATTAAAAAGAGAATCTTAAAAATGGTCAATTATCTGCGCATATAGCTAATACTTCTGGGCTTCAGATTGTAGGTCCCACTATCTCTCACTCTCTCTCTTGGACTCTGTATTGTAAAAGACATGAACAATACCTCATTCTCTCATGGAACTGAATTCCTTCAGTTTCCAAAGTCATGAGTTTAGTACTGTATCCAGCAGCAATCGGTCACGCCTTCATTTTATTATAAAACTCAGCACACTTTGATTGTGAGATACAGCCTATTTGTTGGGCATGCTGCCCACTTACTGAGCCTTCCCTGACCCTGCAATCCTTGGCAGGCTCAGCACCAGTTGGCCTGGACAGCGACTGAGCAGCATCTCTGCTGGCATGATGCTTTTCAGTTCTAATAAATTCGAGCGGTCTCAATGGTGTAATAACATTTTCTTTTCAACAAGAGCTCAAAATACTGTATCACAGGATGAATCTTCTTTTTCAAGAAACAGAGTCATAAGGTTTTGTTTTTTGAAATAAATAATTTGTGTCCAATCTGATGGACTGGCTGCAAAGAGACAGAACATTTCAGCAAAGTAATTGATCCCTGGGGAAAATTGGAGTTGGAAGGGCTTGCAGAAGGACTAATGAAATGCATTTGTGCTTTGGAGATGAAAGGATCTATACCAGTGACCTTTTAATAAGTATTGGGGAGGCTTCTAACAGTTGTTTCAAACAAAACAATTCTGTCCAAGCGGCCTGTTAGATCATTTTCATGTGACATCATTGTGGTGATGTTTTTTGTTTCATGTTGTTTTCCTTTTATAGTTTTCCTTAAGCAAAGACAAGGAGCTTTCGTATTGACACACAAAAAAAAGGACAATGAATAAAACAGACCAATCATTACATTTAATAAGACAGTTATGGTCAGCAATTTACAAGGCATTCCAAAAACAATATGCACCATAATGCAAAAGCAGACTTTGCTTTTCTCTGTAACCAGTTATTAAAGTAATAAATACCCTGTAGGCACTGACTCATGTTGGGAATCATTTCACAGACACCTGGAGTCATCTGGCACCTTTCTCAAATGCTATTCATTTTATGCAAGCTTGGCTAATTACTACTGGCAGATAATACAATCATCAAGGGACATCATTCTGCCAGCACAAGTGAACTTTCCAGAATGGGTCACTGAATAGTGATCAGGTACATGGATCCTAGCTTATGTTTTTTCCTCCTTAGTTCATTGGTGCTAAGTTCAGATGTAGTGATCCCAGTGTTGGTTCAACTGACATTAATCTTAATTGAGGTGACGAATCAAAATGGTTGACCTTTCAGGTTCAGTTCTAAACAACACTATAGAGGCTTGGTGAGTGGCTCTTAAGAACACTGACATGAAACAGAAACAAAAATCCTTCTTTTCACCTTTACAATTTCCCAGAACACCGTTCTCCACCTAAGAATGTAGAGAAGGGTCTTGTTTCCAGTCTGTCATTCTGTATTCAATCGCTGCTTTTTACCACCCACTCTTAATATGTGAAGTTTTCTTACAATTATTCAGCACCACCACCAAACCTGACTGGGATTGGAAAAGGATCCTGCAGTGAATTGTAACTGCTTTTTCCCAAACTCCACGCACACTGCAAAAGAATAGGAATACACCATACAACCAGATTTTCAATATAATACACTTTTTCTTTAAGGTTTCTAAAGCCACAAATTTTGAGAGAAGGCTTACATTACTGACAAAAACATTTAAACTGGGGAATAAAGCTATGTGGTTGTAAAAGGACTTAACTGTCTTATAAGTGAAATCCTAGCAGACTGTTATAAGAAATCTACTGTCAGAGAATACAGATAATAAAATGGTTTTGCTTTCATATGCAGGTAGAAACATCATGTTTGTGTCAAGGTTTTGGACCTAAGGGTATTTACTGTGAGTCGCTAAAATAGAATTTTGACAACGTTGTCAGCTGAGCTTTTCAAAAACATAAATGCAAGTTAGGGTCTGAACAACAACTTCATGCAGGTTAGAGTCACATTTAGGTTAATTATACCATTTTTTAAGAAGGTAAAATGGGTAAAAGCGATTGAGCCCTGATTTCAATTTTAGGAGAGAATGTGATGTAAACGTGGAAGGGGTGAATGCCAAGGCAGTATTTTAATCAAATTCCAGGATCAAATCCCGGTCAATTCGAAGTGGGAGAACGCAAGGCTCGAGTTAGTGGAAGTGGGATGTCAGTGGCAGGATAATGCCACTGATGATCAAAATGAACTTGTCTTGACACTGCCAAGAATAGGAGCAGTGATTGAAAGTGGCAGTAAGTGAGAGAATTCAGCAACTGGCAAATGCCCATTGTGTTCCCATTCATGTCATGAGAGTGCCATTTTTGAAAGCAAATGTGAGTCGTGCATTGTTGCAGTGCAGTACTCATGGAGGTCCAGAAATCTTGGAGTTCAAATTTCAGCTGGTGAGAGTTTGGTGTGAATGGGGATGTAAATACTCAATCCATCCCCACTGCCATCCTTCTCACCCCCAACATATACTGTACAGTATGTTGATTCTAGTTGTGTAGGATTAAGATTGGGACTTTAAGAATTATGATCTACATGAACTAACTTCTCTGTAGTTCCTTCATCACTGAGAAGCAAGATTCATGTTTAATCTTTTATTTTCCAGTAAGTTTCCTCAGATTGCTAGATACCAAAATTTGTTAAATTCCTCGTGACTATGTGACTTGAAGGACAGTGCTTTCCATCCCTAATTGCCTTTGAATGGTTCACTGGGCCATTTCAAAAAGCAGATACAAGTAGATCATATTACCAGCCCAGATAAGGATGGCAGATTTCTGTCACAAAAGGAAAATGATGCTTTCTTAATGAAAAACGTTGGCAATGATTTCATGGTCACCCAACATTGAGATCAGATTTCAATTCCAAATTTAATTAATTTAATTTAAATTCCAACACCGGCTATGGTGGGAGTTGAACCTATGTCTGAATAGTGGTATTAACCTTGGCCTCTGGATTATTTGTCCAGTGCATTACTACAATGCAACAATTTTACTGAGGCATTGCTGTGGTTGCAGTGATTCAATTGGAGAGTTCCCTACTGTGCTGAAAATCAGTCACCATGCACGCCTCCATATTGAGGCTCTCTCATGTTCTCGAACCTGCCTCCTCACCTTCAATCTCTCCCCCAATGACAGCTGGTGCTCTACAGCTGCTCACCCACCAGTCTATTAAATGAGTTCATGCTGGGAAAATATCTCTGTCATTTTGGTTCCCATAAGTCTAATTATGGGACCACTATTTGACTCATGAGAAAATTCTATCCAATTTGTCTCAGAAAATCACAACACTGTGAAATGTTTCATACACTTAGATTTGATTTACAGCTCAGAAATGGTCCATTTGGCCCAACAGACTATGCTATTGTTTGTAGTTCAAATGAATTGCCTCCCACTATTCTTAATCAGAATCCTATCAACATATCTTTTTATCCCTTTGTCCCTCATGCTTATTTCATTCTTTCTTAAATGTATATGTGCTAAGTGATTCAACTATCCCTTAAGGTAGTGATAGCCGCATTCTAACCACTCTCTGAATGAAGTTTTCCTGAATTGCACTTTGAATTCATTGCTAAGTTGTTGAATTTATCTTATATTTCAAATCCTTAATTATTGAGTCAGGATTTCACTTCTGCAGTGGGTAACCCAAATTGAGATGTTTCCTGTCAGACTGCCATGCATTCATCTGTTCTATCCTCCTATTCCTACCTTCACTAGCTTGTAGCACCAGGAGTAATCCAGCTATAACTACTCTCGAGGATCTTTTTAAATTCCTGCCTAACTGTCTAAATTCTCCTTTCAGAATCTCATCCTTTTCCCTTCCTGTGTTGTTGGTTCCAATGTGTACAATGACCTCATGCTGGCCCCTCTCCCCCTTGAGGACATCCAGCACCCTCTCTTGAACACAACTTGACTGACTTTTTTGAAGAAGTAACAAAGAAGATTGATGGGGGCAGAGTGGTAGACGTGATCTATATGGACTTCAGTCAGGCGGTCAACAAGGTTCCCATAGAGACTGGTGAGCAAGGTTAGATCTCAGGGATACAGGAGGAACTAGCCATTTGGGTACAGAACTGGCTCAAAGGTAGAAGACAGAGGGTTATTTTTCAGTCTAGAGACCTGTAACTAGTGGAGTGCCACAAGAATCGATGCTGGGTCAACTATTTTTCATCATTTATATTAATGATTTGGATGCGAGCAGAAGACGTATAGTTAGTATGTTTGTAAATGACACCCAAAATTGGAAATGTAGTGGACAGTGAAGAAAGTTACCTCAGATTGCAACGGGATCTTAATCCGATGGACCAATGGGCTGAGGAATGGCAGATGGAGTTTAATTTAGATAAATGCGAAGTGCTGCATTTTGGGAAAACAAATCTTAGCAGGACTTATACACTTAATGGTAAGGTCATTGGGGTGTTGCTGAACAAAGATATCGTAGAGTGCAGGTTCATAGCCCTTTGAAAGTAGAGTCGCAGGTAGATTGGATAGTGAGGAAGGCATTTAGTATGCTTTTTTTTATTGGTCAGAATATTGAGTACAGGAGTTGGGAAGTCATGTTGCAGCTGCACAGGTCATTGGTTAGGCCATTTTTGGAATATTGCTTGCAATTCTGGTCTCCTTCCTATCGGAAACATGAAAGGTTCAGAAAAGATTTACAAGGATGTTGCCAGGGTCGGAGGATTTGAACTATAGGGAATGGTTGAATAGGCTGGGGCAGTTTTCCCTGGAGCATTAAAGGCTGGGGAGTAACCTTACATAGGTTTATAAAATCATGAGCGGCATGGATAGGATAAATAGACAAAGTCTCTTCCCTGGGGTTGGGGAGTCCAGAACTAGAGGGCATAGGTTTTGGTTGAGAGGGAAAAGATATAAAAGAGACCTAAGGGGCAACATTTTCATGCAGAGGGGTAGTGCATGTAAGGAATGAGCTGCCAGAAGAAGTGGTGGAGGCTAGTATGATTACAACATTTAAAAGGCATCTGGGTGGGAAAATGAATAGGAAGGGTTTGGAGGGATATGGGCCGGGTGCTGGCAAGTGGGACTACATTGGGCTGGTATACCTAGTTGGCATGGATGAGTTGGACCGAAGGGTCCGATTCCATGCTGTACATTTTATGACTCTACGAATCTGTAAGACCAAACCTTATAAGAAAGACAACTAATCTTTTAATAATTCTGAGGAAGGGTGACTTAACTCTGATTTCTCTTCACAGATGCTACCATGCCTGCTGAGCTTTTCCAGCAGCTTCTGTTTTTGTTGCTTAGGAAGCTGGTTGGTTTGGCACCCATCCTATTTTATGAGTCACATTTGCCCTCACTTACTGTTAGGAGCACCAACTCTGACACTGCTCAAACTGCATGTCCTCTGAACTGCCTACTCTCACTCAGGACACCTGCCTATCTGCATCAACAATAATAATTGACCCAATCCTATTTATCTCCCTTAATACCTGCATCTCTCTCATTCCTGGAGGAAAACAGCCCCCAAAGGAGCAAAAAGACTCAAGATGGTTGGTGTGCTGCCATCATTCAGCTCATCAACCTTATGAGGTGAGAATCTTGACTCTGACCATGCTGAGGAATCCCCGGACTGATTTCAGAGGCTTGCCTTGACCTACTGTGCCAAGACACCCTGAGCAAAGGCTATCTTCCTTGACCGAGACCTGCTGACAGTCGAGATTGAGGTGCTGGAAACGCACAGCAGGTCAAGCAGCATCTGAAGAGCTGGAGAATTGACGTTTTGGGCAAAAGCCCTTCATCAGGAATTCCAGCACAACTCTAGTCTTCTTATCCGCAGTTCTCACTTTCTCCTGAGACCTGCTGACAGCTATGACAAGCTTCCTGATGAAGGGCTTTTGCCGAAACGTTGATTTCCCTGCTCCTTAGATGCTGCCTGACCTATTGTGCTTTTCCAGCAGTACTCTAATCTAAACCCAAGCTTCCTGGCTTTGTCTGTGTCAAATGACATGGCAAGACAGCAGTAATAGGAGCCTGGCATCTCTGGCTGAGGGAGCAGAGCACACAAAGCCAAGGCAGTATATGGTTGAGAGCATCCAGGAAGAGTAGAAGTGAGTGAGCACTGTAACAGTGAGGGAGTGCGTTGAAGATACAGCCTGTGAGCTGGAGCATGACGCTGAGTGCACAGTGTTCTTAGTCATAGTCATTGAGCCATAGAGATGTACAGCACGGAAACAGATCCTTTAGTCCAACATGTCCTTGCCGACCAGATATTCCAACCCAAACTAGTCCCACCTTCCAGCAGCCAGCTCACATCCCTCCAAACCCTTTCTGTTCATATACCCATCCAGATGCCTTTTAAGTGTTGCAATTGTATTAGCTGCCACCACTTCCTCTGGCAGCTCATTCCATACACACAGCACCTTCTGCGTGAAAACGTTGCCCCTTACGTCTCTTTTATATCTTTCCCCTCTCATCCTAAACCTATGCCCTCTAGTTCTGGACTCCCCGACCCCAGGGAAGAGACTTTGTCTATTTATCCTATCCATGCCTCTCATGATTTTATAAACCTACATAAGGTCACCCTTCAGCCTCCGATGCTCCAGGGAAAACAGCCCCAGCCTGTTCAGCCTCCTCCTTATCGTTTAAATTCTCCAACCCTGGCAACATCCTTGTAAATCCTTTCTGAACACTTTCAAGTTTCATGGAATCTTTCCGACAGGAAAGAGACCAGAATTGCATGCAATATTCCAACAGTGGCTTAACCAATGTCCTGTAAAACCACAACATGACCACCCAACCCCTGTACTCATTACAGAGTTGAGAGTGTGTGGTGCTGGAAAAGCACAGCAGCTCATGCAGCATCCAAGGAGCAGGAGAATTGATGTTTTGGGCAGGAGCACTTCATCAGGAACGATACTGGGAGCCTCAGGGGTGGAGAGATAATTGAAAGGGGGTGGGACTGGGGAGAAGGTAGTTGAAAGTGTAGTAGGTGGATGGAAGTGGGGGTGATGGTAATGGGTCAGAGAAGAGTGTGGAGCTGATAGGTGGGAAGGAAGATTGATAGGTGGGACAGGTCAAGGAGATGGTGCTGAGCTGGAAGGTTGGAACTGGTAAGGTGGGGTGATGGAAAATGAAGAAACTGGTGAAGTCCACATTGATGCCCTGGGGTTGAAGGGTCCCAAGGTGGAGGATGAGGTGTTCTTCCTCCAGGCGTTGGGTGGTGAGGGAGTGGCGATGGAGGAGGCCCAAGACCTGCATGTCCTTGGCAGAGTGGGAGGGGGAGTTGAAATTTGGCCATGGGGTGGTGGGGTTGATTGGTGCGGATGTCCCAGAGATGTTCTCTAAAGCGCTCTGCAAGAAGGAATCAGTCTCCCCAATGTAGAGGAGACACATTGGGAATAAATGACATGTATGGAAATGTAGGTGAAACTTTGATGGACGTGGAAGGCTACTTTGGGACCTTGGACAGAGTGAGAGGGGAGGTGGGATTTTACAATTCCTGTGATGGCAGGGGAGGGTGGGTTGTTAGGGAGCGTGGACCTGATCAGGTGGTCGTGGAGGGAACAGTCTTTACAGAAAGCAGATAGGAGTGGGGAGGGAAACATATCTCTGGTGGTGGAGTGCATTTGTATGTGGCGGAAATATCAGCAGATGATTTAATTTATGCAGAGGTTGGTGGGGTGGGAGGTGGGGACTAGGGGGTTCTGCCATTGTTGCGGTTGGAGGAGTGGGGTTTGAGGGCAGAGGTGCGGGATGTGAATGAGATGCATTGGAGGGCATCTTCAAACATGTGGGAAGGGAAATTTTGATCTTTAAAGGAGGAGGCCATCTGGTGTGTTCTGTGGTGGAACTAGACCTCCTGGGAGCAGATACAGCAGAGGCAGAGGAATTGGGAGTATGGGATAGAATTTTTGCAGGAGGTAGGGTGGGAGGAGATATAATCCAGGAAGTTGTGGGAGTCAATGGGTTTGTAAAAAATGTCAGGGTTTAGTCGGTCATCGTTGATGGAGCTGTAGAGGTCCAGGAAGGGGAGGGAGGTGTCAAAGATGGTTCAAGTGAATTTAAGGTCATGGTGGAATGTATTGGTGAAGTTGATGAACTGTATGACCTCCCCTTGGGAGCATGAGGTGGCACCGATGCAGTCATCAATGTAGCGGAGGAAAAGGTGGGGAATGGTGCCGGTGTAATTCAGGAAGATGGACGACAAAGAGACAGGTAGAGCTAGGGCTCATGCAGGTGCCATGGCTCCTATACTCAATACTCTGACCAATAAAGGAAAGCATACCAAACGCCTTCTTCACTATCCTATCTACCTGAGACTCCACTTTCAAGGAGCTATGTACCTGCACTCCAAAGTCTCTCTTTGTTCAGCAACACTCCCTAGGACCTTACCATTAAGTGTCTAAGTCCTGCTAAGATTTGCTTTCCCAAAATGCAGCACCTCACATTTATCTAAATTAAACTCCATCTGCCACCCCTCAGCCCAGTGGCCACTCTTGCTGCAGCATGACAGTGATAGTTGTAGGTGTAGCATTGAGTTACAGAAGAATCCTGTAAGTGGTTAGGAATTGACCATAAGTTCCTAGAAGCTGGCACGTGTCAGATGTCCATGGATATAAGTACATGTGGCTGGTACCCATCATGCAAACCAGCCTTCCATCCATTGATGCCATCTACACTTCTCGCTGCCTCAGGAAAGCAACCAACATAATCAAAGACCCCTCCCACACCAATTATACTCTCTGCTACCCTCTTCATTTGGGCAGAAGATATAAAAGTTTGAATGCACATAGAAATAGATGCTTCCCCACTTTTATCAGACTTTTGAACAGATCTCTCAAATGTTAATGTTGATCTCTCTCTCTCTACACTTTTTTCTGTGGCTGTAATATTGTATTCTGCACTCTGTTCTGCTACTCTGATGCATTTTGTATGGTCATTTTCATACAGTTATATATAAATTAAGAGGTAGTTATGATCAGTGGGAAATCTTTCTGCAATAACTCCATGTAGAAAGTAACTGATGAAACTTGCCTGATAATGTCAGGTAAGCAAGAGTAACAAAGAGTACAGGCTCTCAAATTGAATGCACACAAGGTAGCTAACATATTTACTGGCTGCACTAACCGACCAGAGTGCTTAACCTCTTTGTGCTTCAGTCCCCAACAGAATGAGCAACTCCCTCAGGTTGAGAAACTATCGCTTAAATATTTTAACATCAGGTTTCCATCAAAGTCATTTTCTGATTGATTTAATTTAAATTCTAAGTGGAAGTTGATTTCCGAATCGATAGCTACATTTGTTTCTTCAGTGCAATCATGCAATCTGGCTCATTGTGGTGTTGCTATAGCAATTGATGAAAGCTGTATTGCTGTAAAACCACAACTTTGATCGTAAAATATATTTCTAATTATTAATATTTTGTTTCATTTACTTCTTAACATCTGTTCATCAGCAGTCATGGACCAATGGCTCTTAAGAATCATAAGAACAATTGTAAATAGGAGTTCGCTGTTCTTAACAAATTTAAATGTTACATGCGGGGAAATAATTCTTGCTTGACATTTTCAGTGAATCACCCTGTAAAATGGTCCTGAATGTTTATAAAATACAGCAAAGAACAAAATGATAATGCAAGTAGTCAACCCAACATGAGCCGTAAACTAAGTTGGAAACTGCTGAAGTGAATTGAAGCAACAGCTTTTTGCTGTGAGATTGGGATTTACTAATGGATATTTCATGACAGATGCCACAGAACAAAAAGATATCAAATCCTGTCACCAACTTGTTAAATCATCAGACAATTAGTGACAACAGTCAAAAAGCTTCTGTCATTGCAAGGTGTCCAAATAGCAACTTTCAGTGAGGACTCTTATAAGTCACAATGGAACTAAGCATAGACTTGAATAAAACTCTAAGAAAGATTGAAATGCTTGAGATTACATATCTTTTGATGAAAGCATGGCGGGTGAGAGAGGGGGATGAGAGAGGTGGGTAAGGTGGGCGGGCATGAGGTGTGGTAACAGAAAGTGGAAAAGCAAACCAGTGGTTTGATTGCTAGTGGATTGAAGTACAGAATTGAAAGAATACAAACAAATACATTTGGTCTTGGCAAATACTCATACAGGTATGAAGACAGCACCGGATTCTTTGTAGAAATTGAAAATAATGTGATTATTAACAAAAACATTAATAAACCAAGATAAAAGAAGTACTGTCCATTTGCAAAGTTGGTAATAGACTGAGGAAAATAAGGGTAGAAGCCAAGTGAGGAAGGTGACAGAAAAATTTGGGAATTCATGAAAAGAAAACAAATCTTATTTCATTTGGAATGGGACCCTGGCTGCGGCATGGTGTGGGTTGGTGTAGCCCAAAGCGGGACCCTGGCTGCGGCATGGTGTGGGTTGGTGTAGCCCGGATTGGGACTCTGGCTGCACCATAGTGTGGGCTGGTGTAACCTGGAGCGGGACTCTGGCAGCACCATAGTGTGGGCTGGTGTAACCTGGAGCAGGACCCTGGCAGCACCATGGTGTGGGCTGGTGGAACCTGGAGCAGGACTCTGGCAGCACCATGGTGTGGGCTGGTGTAACCCAGAACGGTTCTCTGGCTGTACCATGGTGTGGGATGGTGTAGCCGAAAATGTGCCGCTGGTTAAAGCACAGCAGGTTAGGCAGCATCCAAGGAACAGGAAATTCGATGTTTCGGGCCAGAGCCCTTCATCAGGCAGTTGGACTCTGGCTGCACCATGGTGTGGGCTGGTGTAACCCAGAGTGGGACTCTGGCTGCACCATGGTGTGGGCTGGTGTAACCCAGAGTGGGATTCTGGCTGCACGATGGTGTGGGCTGGTGTAGCCTGGAGTGGGACTCTGGCTGCATCATGGTGTGGGTTGGTGTAATCCAGAGTGGGACTCTGGTAGCACCATGGTGCGGGCGTGAGTAGCCTCGAGCGGGACTCTGGCTATACCATGGTATGGGCTGGTGTAACGGAGAGCGGGACTCTGGCTGCACTATGATGAGGGTTGGTGTAGCCCGGAGTGGGACTCTGGCTGCACCATGGTGTGGGTGGGTGTAACCTGGAGTGGGACTCTGGCTGCACCATAGTGTGGGCTGGTGTAACCTGGAGCGGGACTCTGGCAGCACCATGGCATGGGCTGGTGTAACCCAGAGTGGGACTCTGGCAGCACCATGGTGTGGGCTGGTGTAACCTGGAGCAGGACTCTGGCAGCACCATGGTGTGGGTGGGTGTAACCTGGAGTGGGACTCTGGCTGCACCATAGTGTGGGCTGGTGTAACCTGGAGTGGGACTCTGGCAGCACCATGGTGTGGGCTGGTGTAACCTGGAGCAGGACCCTGGCAGCACCATGGTGTGGGATGGTGTAACCTGGAGCAGGACTCTGGCAGCACCATGGTGTGGGCTGGTGTAACCTGGAGCAGGAATCTGGCAGCACCATGGTGTGGGCTGGTGTAACCCAGAGCGTCACTCTGGCTGCACCATGGTGTGGGCTGGTGTAACCTGGAGCAGGAATCTGGCTGCACCATGGTGTGGGCTGGTACAGCCCAGAACGGGACTCTGGCTGCACCATGGTGTGGGCTGGCATAGCCTGGAGCAGGACTCTAGCTGTACCATGGTGTGGGATGGTGTAGCCCGGATTGGGACTCTGGCTGCACCATGCTGTAGGCTGGTGTAACCCGGATTGGGACTCTGGCTGCACCATGCTGTAGGCTGGTGTAACCCGGATTGGGACTCTGGCTGCACCATGCTGTAGGCTGGTGTAACCCGGATTGGGACTCTGGCTGCACCATGCTGTAGGCTGGTGTAACCCGGATTGGGACTCTGGCTGCACCATGCTGTAGGCTGGTGTAACCCGGATTGGGACTCTGGCTGCACCATGCTGTGGGCTGATGTAATCTGGAGCGGGTCTGTAGCAATGGAGAAAGAACAGTTGGACTCTCGTTAAGTTATCTTTCTTTATTTTCTATTTTAAGTTAGTGAGAATGGCGCCTATGCATGGCGACAGTACACACAATTCACTTTATTTTATATTGAATACACATGAAAATAATTGATTCAATTAATAAATGATTGAATCAATCAACTATTTGAATGGATTTAATACCCTCAGAGAGGCGTACTCTGAGGTTGGACAGACAGTCGAGTGAGATGGTGTGAGGTAGGGGCCAGAAGACATTCCCACCTCCCCCTGGCTTAGTCATAGCTGCAAGGCTTGCAAGTCTGCAACTTAGAATTTGGGAAGCTCTTGTCATATTTGCTTCCCAAAACTTGGTCCTTCACTTAGGCACTGACTATCTTTGAGCAAAGGAGTCTGGGAGGTCATGGATATTTCCACATGATTAAATGGTCCCTGCACCAAACATTGAATTCCACCCCATGTCTCTAGCATGTAAAGCCCATTATCTAGGTTGATACGTACGGATTTTAAGTGACAAAGCTCAACTTCATTGCACGTTTCTGCTCTTACTAAACTTCATTGAGCAAAGGTAACTTAGTAGTAATTTGGAATGACCGATTTCGCATGGCGACCACAATCTGACACATTGTCCCCCACCCAAAAATTATGGTTAATTCTTGAACTCTTAAATCCTTAATCACTTTGTTGAAATTATTTAACACTTGAATCAAACTTGGAGTCTTCCTGATTGATAGATAAACTTACGGAATCATTTGGGACATTGACTGGCCTGGTTGATGTCACTAGTTGTCATTCTAGAGATGACATTTTAACCATGTGGGAATTTTTGATGCAAACCCATTATTTCCTTTTATGAGGCAAGCTGTTTGGATCTCTGTTGCAATGGAAAGTAGTTCACCGCACGATATTCTTCTTATTTAGCTTTTCAACCCGTGTCTTTTGGAAAGAGGTTTAAAGTAATGCAACCCAGTACTCAGATATCCATACATGAATATCCTGTATGCCACAGGATTTTGGAGGGCAAAGTCTTAGATTTGTCGAAAAATTCATTTCTATATTTCAGTGTAAGAATGCGGGTCACATTTAAGGTATTGATTTCGCATTGATACCTCCCTGAAATATCCAGGCACATAGCTTTCAATGATGAAGTACCATGAACACACAGAAATAATTAAGTGCCTATTTGTCGTTTTCTTTCTCGAGTTCTTAGCAAGTGAATTAGTCATTGTACACAAATGGATCATCTTGCCAATTTCAATTCCAAAGGTACCGAGACTGTTTTATTACTTACAGCTTCTTGCACTCGCAATGAATTAAGAAAATGAAGGACCGCCAACAATTTGGATGTCTCAGGGATGAATAATAGACAGTTTGTTTCCTAAGACCAGAAGATATAGGAGCAGAATTAGGCTATTCGGCCCATTGAGTCTGCTCCACCATTCAATTGTGACTGATATGTTTCTCAACCTCATTCTCCTACCTTCTTCCTGTAACTCTTGATCCCCTTACGAATCAAGAACCTATCTATCTATGTCTTAAAGCAGTCACTGACTTGATCTCTATAGCCCTCTGCAGCAATGAGTCCCATAGATTCAGCACTCTCTTGATAAAGAAATTCTTCTTTATCTCAGTTCTAAAGGATCATCCCTTAATTTTGATGCTGTGTCCTTGGGATCTAGTCTCCTATTAGTGGAAACATCATCTCCACATCCACTCTATCCAGGCTTCTCAGAATTCTAAAGGTTTCAATGAGTGCCCCCTCATCCTTCTAAACTCCATTGAATACAGACCCCAACCCAACCACTCCCCATATGACAAGCCCTCTATTCTCAGGACCCTTCTTGTAAACATCCTTTGGATGCTCTCAAAAGCCAGCACATTCTTCTTTGGATATGGGACCCAAAATTGCTCACAACATTCCAAAGATGTAAAAGTTTGAATACACATATGAACAGATTCAAGAATAGCATCTTCCATGCTGTCATCAGACGTTTGAATGAAGCTCTCAATGTTAATGTTGATTTCTCTCTCTGAACCTTCTCTGCGGCTGTAATACTATATTTTGCTCTCTGTTTTTCTCCCCCGATGCTCTTTTTATGCTACGATCTGGTTGTTAAGCATGTAAAACAACATTTTTCACAGAATCTCGGTACATGTAACAACAATAAATCAAACTCAAACTCATTGCATTTGCCTTTCTAACTGCCAACTAAACATCCATCTTAACCTTAAGAGAACCCTGAGCTAGGGCTCTTAAGTCTCTTTGTGCTTCAGATTTTTGAAGCCTTTCTTTCTTTAGAAAATAGTCTACACCTCTAATCTTCCTACCAAAATGCACAAACTCACACTTTCTCATATTGTATTCAATCTGCCACTTCTTTGTCCACTCTTCTAGCCTATCCAAGTCCATCTGCAGCCTCCCTGCTTCACCAACACCGCCTGCTTCACCACCTATCTTTGTACCATCTGCATATTTTTCAACAATGCCCTCAGTTCTTTTGTCCAGATTGTTAATGTACAACATGAATAGTTGTGGGCAAAAACGAGGGCTGCAGATGCTGGAAACCAGATTCTAGATTAGACTGGTACTGGAAAAGCACAGCAGTTCAGGCAGCATCGGAGGAGCAGGAAAATTGACGTTTCGGGCAAAAGCCCTTCATCAGGAATATAGGCAGTGAGACTGCAGGGTTGAAGATAAATGAGAGGAGGGTGGGGGTGGAGAGAAAGTAGCATAGAGTACAATAGGTGAATGGGGGTGGGGATGGAGGTGGCAGGTCAGGGAGGAGGGTGGAGTGGATAGGTGGAAAGGAAGATAGGCAGGTAAGACAAGTCATGGGGAGAGTGCTGAGCTGGAAGTTTGGAGCTGGGGTGAGGTGGGGGAAGGGGAAATGAGGAAAATAGTGAAGTTCACATTGATGCCCTGGGATTGAAGTGTTCTGAGGTGGAAGATGAGGCAATCGTCCTCCAGGTATCGGGTGGTGAGGGAGCGGTGGTGAAGGAGGCCCAGGACCTCCATGTCCTCGGCTGAGTGGAAGGTGGAGTTGAAATGTTGGGCTACAGGGCGGTGTGGTTGATTGGTGCGGGTGTCCCAGAGATGTTCCCTAAAGCACTCTGCTAGGAGGTATCCAATCTCGCCAATGTAGAGAGATGAATAGTTGTGGTTCCAATATTGAACTCCACTTGTCAACAGCTGCCATCCAGAAAAAAAAACCTTTATCCCCACTCTCTGCCTTTTGCCAGTCAGCTAACCCTCTATCCACGCCAATGCCTTGCCCCTAACACCATGCGTTTCTATCTTATTTAGTAACCTACTATGGGGCACTTTGTGAAAAGCCTTCTGGAAATCCATATCAATCACATCCGCTGTCTCTCCTTTGTTTAACTTGCTCATCACCTCCTCAAGGAATTCTAACTGATTTTTCAGGCATATCCTGTCCTTGACAAAACTGACTCAGCCCTATTTTACCATGCACTTCCAAGTCCTCTGCAATCTCGTCCTTAATAATAGATGCTAAAATTTTACCAATAACCAAGGTCAGGCGAACTGGCCTTTGGTTTCCCATCTTCTGTCTCCTTCCCTTCTTAAACAGGAGTATTGCTTTGGCTATTTTCCAGCCCTCTGGGACCCTCTCTGACTCCAGTAATTACTGTAAGATCACCAACAATGTCTCCACAATCTCCTCGGTTATCTCTTTCAGAACTCTGGCACGTAGTCCATCTGGTCCAACTGATTTATCTGCCTTCAGACCTTTCAACTTCTGTAGCACCATCTCCTGGCCACTATATATACCTTTGCAGCCGGACTCTCTTGAAGTTCTGGTATGATAGGTGTGTTTTCCATGATGAAGGCCAATGCAAAGTACCTATTCAATTCCTCCACCATTTCTTTGTTCCCCAAAGCTACTTCTCCAGCCCCATTGTCCAGTGGTCCAATGTCCAGTCTTGCCTCTCTCTTACCTTTTGTATATTTTAAAAAAAATCTTGCAATCTTCTTTTCTTTTACTAGCTAGCTTAACCTCATATTCCATCTTCCCCCCGCCCCCCCCATTGCTTTTAAAGTTATCCTCCGCTGGTTTTTAAAGGCTTCCCAATCCTCTGACTTTCTTCTCATTTTCACCACATTGTAATCCTCTCTCTTGTGCTTTTATGCTGTTCCTGACTTCCTTTGTCAGCCACCGTTGCCTTGTTCTCCCCTTTGTCTGTTTCTTCTTCCTTGCAACAAATTTTTGCTGTGACTCCCAAATTCGCTCCAGACATTCCTGCCATTGCTGCTCCACCATCTTCCCTGGTTGGGACCCCTTCCAATCACCTCTGGCCAGCTCCTCCCTCATGTCTTTGCATTTATTTTTACTCAATATTAATACCATTACATTTGATTCAGCTTCTCCCTCTCAAATAGCAGTGGGAATTCTATCATATTATGATCACTGTCCCCTAGGGATTCCTTCACCTTAAGGTCCCGAATGAAATCGGCTTCATTACACGTCACCAAATCCAGAATTACATGTTCCCTTGTGGGCTCTACCACCAGCTGCTGAACAAAAAACCCTTTCATAGATATTCCATGAATTCCCTTTCTTGGAATCTGCTACCAACCCGATTTTCCCAGTCCACCTGCATATTAAAGTCCCCCAGGATTATAGTCATAGTGCCTTTCTTACATACCTTTTTCATCTGATTTATCTTCTTCCCCACATCTTGACTGCAACCTGTATATAATTCCCAAAAGGGTCTTCTTCCTTTGCGTTCCTCAACTCTACCCACACAGATTCTATGCTTTCCAAATCTATATCACTTCTTGCTATCAATTTAATTTAATTTCTTACTTACAAGGCGACCCCAGCCCCTCTGTCTACTGCCTATTCTTTAAGGAGGATGTGAACCCTTGGATATTTGGTTTCAAGTTCTGATCCCCTTGTGGCCATGTCTCTGTGAGACCCAAAACATTGTACCTGCCAATTTCAATCTGCGCTACAAGCTCATTTGCCTTGTTTTGTATACTGCATGCATTTAAGTACAGTATCCTCAGTTCTACATTGACTACACCACCACCAGCATTCCCCCCAGCCCCCCACTGCTCATAGTTGTGCTGTTGTTTGTTGTGCCGAAGTGGAGCCTTTTCATACTCTCTATCCTGTAACTTTTTCTGGAAACTTTAATAACCTGAGCCCTCCTTGCCCTTAATTTTATTCATAATTTTTCATGCAACTGAACCCAGCCTCCACTATTAAATTTTGAAATCGATCCACAGCCCTAGTTATATGTATTGCCAGGACAATGGTCTCAGCACAATTCAGGTGGAGCCTGTTCTATCTGAAAGGCTCCCTCCTTCCCCAGGTCTGGTGCCAATGTCCCGTGAATTCAAACCCATTTCTTCCACTCCGGTCTTTGAGCCACACTTTATTCTTTAATCTCATCGACCCTGTGACAATTAGCTCATAGCTAAGGTAGTAAACCTGAGGTAATTACCTTTCTGCTTTTCAATTTGCCCCTAGCTACTCACATGCCCTCAGCAGAACATTTTTCCTTTTTCTGCCTTTTGTTGTTTGTTCCTGTACAGACCCTGACAATTGGATCTTTCCCTTCCAGACAAAATTCTTTCCTGAATGACTGAGATCACACTTTTCACTGAATTGTCCTTAATGGATTATTCTTATTTCTATCAATATTTATTAATAAACCCATGTGATATTCAATATATTCAATATTAAAGAATAGAAAATGTCTTTTTATTCTGTCATGAGATGTATGAATTGTTGGCTGGTCAGCTTTTTATTGCCTGCTCCTGAGAAGCTGGTTGTGAGCTGCCTCTTCCTACCGCCCCCTCGACCATGACCCCACCTCCCAACACCACATCATCATCTTCCAGACCATACAGAACCTCAACACCTCAGGAGATCTTCCATTCACAGCTTTGAACCTTGTAGTCCAACCTTGTAGCACCACTCGATTCTACCTCCTTCCCAAGATCCACAAGCCTGACCACCCCGGCTGACCCATTGTCTCAGCATGCTCCTGCCCCACTGAACTCATCTCCACCTACCCCAATACTGTTCTATCCCCCGGTCCAGGAACTTCCTACTTATGTTCGCGACACCACCCATGCCCTCCACCTCCTCCGAGACTTCTGTTTCCCCAGCCCCCAACGCCTCAATTTCACCAAGGATATCCAATCCCTCTACACCTCTATCCGCCATGACCAGGGCCTCCAAGCCTTCCGTTTCTTCGTCTCCTGACATCCCCTACAGTACCCTATGCCTGTCTCTTTATCAGCTACATAGAACAGTCCATCTTCCGTAGTTATGCTGGCACCACTCCCCACCTCTTCCTCCCCTACATTGATGACTGCATCAGCACCATCTCATGCTCCCACGAGGAGTTTAAGCAATTCATCAACTTCACCAACATATTCCACTCCAACCTTAAATTCACCTGGACCATTTCTGACACCTTCCTCCCCTTCTGGACCTCTCCGTCTCCATTAATGACGACCGACTTGACACCGATATTTTTTACAAATCCACCGACTCCCACAGATACCTGGGTTACACCTCTTCTCACTCTATTTACTGCAAAAATTCTATCCCGTATTCCCAATTCCTCCACCTCTGCCGTATCTGCTCCCAGGAGGACCAATTCCACCACAGAACCCACCAGATGGACACTTTCTTTAGAGACCACAATTTCCCTTCTCACATGGTTAAAGATGCCCTCCAACACATCTCATCCACATCCCACACCTCTGCCCTCAAACCCCACCCCTCCAACCGTAACAAGGACAGAACCTCCCTGGTCCTCAATTTCCACCCTACCAACCTTCCCATAAACCGCCACCTCCAAACAGACATTTCTGCCACCTCCAAACAGACTCCACCACCAGAGATATATTTCCCTCCCCACCCCTTTCCGCCTTCCGCAAAGACCGTTCCCTCTGTGACTACCTAGTCAGGTCCACGCCCCCCAGCAACCCACCCTCCGTTCCTGGCACCTTCCCCTGCCACCGCAGGAATTGCAAAACACGCACCCACACCTCCCCCCTCACCTCCATCCAAGGCCCCAAAGGAGCCTTCCACATCCATCAAAGCTTCACCTGCACATCCACCAATGTCATTTATTGTATCCATCTCTCGCAATGCGGTGTCCTCTACATTGGGGAGACTGGATGCCTCCTAGCCGAGTGCTTTAGGGAACATCTTCGGGACACCCGCACCAATCAACCACACCGCCCTGTGGCCCAATATTTCAACTCCCCCTCCCACTCTGCCAAGGACATGCAGTGCTGGACATCCTCCACTGCTGCTCCCTCACCACCTGATGCCTGGAGGAAGAACGCCTCATCTTTCGCCTTGGAACACTTCAACTCCAGGGCATCAATGTAGACTTCACCAGTTTCCCCATTTCCCCTCCCCCCACCTTACCCCAGTTCCTAACCTATCCACTCCACTCTCGCCTCTGACCTATCACCTCCATCCCCACCCCCATTCACCTATTGTACTCTTTGCTACCTTCTCCCCAGCACACACACCACCTCCTCCACCCCACCCCCCACCCCCCGCCACCATTTATTTATCTCTCCACCATGGAGGCTCTCTGCCTCCATTCTTGATGGAATGTCAGGAATCGACGTTTTTGCCCGAATCATCAATTTTCCTGCTCCTCAGATGCTGCCTGAACTGCTGTGCTTTTCCAGCACCACTCTAATCTGGACTCTTGAACTGTGGCAGTCCATGTTTTACAAGTAGGCCCATAATGTCATTAGGGAGGGAATCTTTCCACAGCTCTATTAGCAACTGGTATGAAAGATACAAAAAAAATAAAGAAAATGTGTGTTGTATTATTGAAAATAATCTTATAAAAACACTGTATTAATTTAAAATCCATTGCGATCTCCATGTATCAACAGACATATTTTCAGAGTCAGCTTCAATTACTGTACTGAGGCATTGGCACTTATACAATACTGAGTTATGGCCAAACCTGGTCTGCAGTAAAAGGAACAATCGATTTTGCTAGTTAATGATGGGGTTGTGTGACTATTTTGCGTATTACTGACTGAGAGGGCTGTGTAGGCATTTTCCTTCACAGTTACTATTGGTCTGTTAACACCCATCTTACTGGTTGCCATCAGATTAGTCCCAGTTGATATATAGAAGGCATCTGCCATTGGTCACAAAGTTTAAGAGATAGCAAAGCGAATGCAAATAAAAGCTAATTCTGTCCAAAACATTTTGTTCAAACATAGCTTTGTTCCAGTAAAAATATAAACTGATGAGAATGAACATATTCTCATTAAAACCATTTATCTGCCCACGTTTGTGGATTTTTGAATCAGTTTCTATTTGATTGGGGAATGCGGACATCGTTGGCAGGGTAGCATTTATTGTCCATAATGCCAAATTGCTTTGAGAAGGTGATGATGTACAGACTTATTGAGCTGTTGCAGTCAATTTAATACAGGGATATCCATAGCTTTGCAAGGAATTAAGTTAAAGGATTTTGACCCAGTGACAGTGAAGAAAAGAAATATTCAAATTTGGATGGTGTGTGGTATTTTAGTGGAATGTTAAAATGGTGGCACATGCTTGTTGTCCTAATCTCATCAAGTGTTTATATGTGGAGTTGCAAGATATGATGGAAGGAGATGTAGCAAGTTACTGCAGTGTATCTTGTGGATGGTGTCAGTGGTGGAGATGGTCAATATTTTAGTTGGTGAATTTGGCTGTTCTCTCCTAGATGGTGTGGTGCTGCTTGAGTGTTCTGGGAGTTGAAATAGCATGAAATAGCAAATAGTGGCTCAGTGGTTAGCACTAAAGCCTCACAGTGCCAGGGGACCCTGGTTCAATTCCCACCTCAGACAACTGTCCGTGTGAGTTTGCATATTCTCCCTGTATCTGTGTGGGCTTCCTCCAGGTGCTCTGGTTTGCTCCATAATCCAAAATGTGCAGGTTAGGTGAACTGGTCATGCTAAATTTCCCATAGTGTTCAGGGATGTGCAGGTTAGGTGCATTAGTCTGGGGTAAATGCAGAGCAGTAGAGGATTGGGTCTGGGTGGGTTATTCTTCGGAGGGTTGGTGTGGACCTGTTGCGCCAAGGGGACTGTTTCCACACTATAGGAATTCTATGACAATGTTCCATTAAACTCCTAACATGTGTCTTGCAGAGGGTGGACAGATTTTGGGAAATCAATAAGCAAGTTAAGTCACTGCACATTTTCCAGTGTATGATTTGCTCCTGTAGCCGCATTATTTATATGCCCGATCCTATTAAATCTCTGGTCAATGGCAACCCCCCAGAATTTTAATTAAGTGAAATTCAGTAATGATAAAGCTGTTGAATGTCAAGGTTGATGATTAAATTCTCTCTTGTTGGAGATGATCACTGCATTGGTAGTTCAGTGATGGGAATGTCACTTGCTGCTTATCAGCCTAAGCCTAAAAATGTTGTCAGTTTGTGGCATGAGGCTACAAATTCCTTCAATATTTAAATGGTTGCAAACAGAACTGAATAATGTGCAAGTAGGTGAACAGAACTTTAAAATGATCCAGTTTCGAAGTACAAGTTGTATTTGTTCCCCATGAGCATATAATCGATTTCTCAGTTTCTATACAACCATTTCTGATAAAGCTTTAAGAGGAGGTCACATAAAACTGCAATATTTGATTTATGAAGTACTGGTTGATGTCTAGCTTCCCTTAAATAATATTCCCATCCACTGCATGATAGGCTTGGCCATGACTTAAAAGTCTACTGGTGCCATGTTCCTGTGCACTAAATATAGCTGAGTTTGGGAATCTGTCTACCTCGATATATAGCTGGCAAATTTGCTATTTGACTGGCAAGATAAACATTTTCCCTCATTTCATGCAGATAATTCCATGTATTATTTGTCTTTTGGTATCTGTATGGGTAAAATATACTTTTGAAAATAGAATTACACTCAAATGTGCATACTATGTTTCATGATGATCATTTCTGTATATTGCATGTATCATTTGGATGCACAAAAAAAATCAAGGTTCATACTCATTTCAGAAAACTGGTTTATGAAGTTAAAAATCATCCAACACCAGGTTATAGCCCAACAGATTTATTTGAAAGCACTAGCTTTCATAGTGCTGCTCCTTCATCAGGTGATTGTGGAGTCTAAGATCGTAAGACACAGACTTTAATGCAAAAGTTTACAGTGAAGAAACTGAAATTATATCTTGAAAAAGACCTGGATTGTTTGTTAAGTCTCTCATCTGTTAGAATGACCATGTTGGTTTCAGTTCTTTCATGTGTAAATTGCAGAACTTTTTTAAAAGATACATTCTCAAGTGAACTTTAACAATTGGTGTCATGTCGGTCCAGATAGTGTGAGCTGCCCTGTGTGAGACTGTCTGTGTCACAATGTTTAGACTGATTCTAATCTAAAAAATGGAGTTATAGAATCTTACATGAATTCATGCAGTTTTTGAGCAAAATAAAATGTAATTCTGCAAGTACTAATAGTTAGCTGGTTGTACAGTTCAAAATGATCATCTTCACTTCATAGTATATGACGCCTGATGCGGATATCAAATGCCAATGCCAATGCACAATGGTACAGGTAAATGGTTTTCCTTCAAATGACAGATAGAGAACACATTAGAATTGTATAACTTCTTTTTTGTGTTAGGTGAGTGTCTGCCACCATTCTGCATGGCCTTTGTAAATTGCTGAGAAATCCATCAGATGGATTTTCAGTTTTCATGCTTTGAAGTAAACATGCTTTAATAGGAATATAGTATAGAACAAGGGGCATATCCTCAAAATAAGGGGGAGCAGATTTAAGACTAAGTTGAGAAGGAACCTTTTCTCCTAAAATGGTGTGGGAATCTATAGAATATACAGTGAAGCAGCTAAATTTACTTCTTTGAATGTTTTTAAGGCAAGGATAGAATGATTTTTTTCAACAGTTAAAGGAATTAAATGTTATGCTGAGTGGGAGGGTAAGTGGAGCTGAGACCATGAAAAGAACCATCATGATCTTACTGAATAGTGGAGTGGGCTCGACAGGCCAGACAGCTCCTATTTCTTATGTCATGTTCTTATAGCCCCCCTCAGCTAAGTTTAGATAACTATTGCAGTTTGCAAACTATCAAAGTATTAGGGATCCCAATCAGTTATGCACATGATAATGGTGGAATTCACCAGTTAAACAGTAGACCCTGATACTTTAGAATAGCTGCAAATGAGAGAGAAAAAAAGCACCAAGCATATGTACACAGTGGAGAAATTTTAACATGGGTGAGAGCCTCAGATTGTGAGTGGGCGGTGGTTAAATTAGGAAAAGATGCAAGGGCAAAGGAAGGCTGGATCCAAATGGCCAATATCCAAGTTTTACTGAAGTAGGATAGGAAATAGGCAGGCAATCAGCTCCCTGGCAGACGGTGGCATTTTAAATGAGTCTGGCAGCCTTGAATTTAATCTGCTTTTTGAATTTTTTTGTGGATGACCAGGTTTTCTGCAGCTCAATAAACTTGGCAGCAGAAGCAAGGCAAGGACATCAGAGAGAACATAAGCGCTCTTATATCAACACTTGTGGGCCAAAATGACCAGTGATGCTACCCAACCAATCCCAACATTTCCCAATTGACTCAGTCCCCTCATCAACACAAAGACAACCGGGTCTCCTTAATCCTGCCCCCCTTCCCTCTCCACATAATGGTTTTGATTGCCCCTGCAAAATGAGATTTAGTTTCTAATATCTCACAATCAAGCCAACTGGACATGCAGTCCTTTCCATAGGGAACTGATGAGGAGTCAGGACTACCAATCAGATTGAATGGAGAACCTGTCACATCACTGTGGGAATACCATGCTGGAGAAATGAGGGACTCACTTTCCCATCTGAAGTTCTGCATCTCCCTTACTGCCTTCGTAACCAACCCCTGTCGGTATCCAATTTCACCTCCAGTTTGCCCTCACTATCACACAGCATGCAGATATATATTGTTGCTATGTCATCATTCATAGAATCATAGTCATAGAGCTGTACAGCACAGTCCCTTCATCCAACCCATCCATGCCGACATGATATCCTAAATTAATCTAAATATTCTAAATTAACCTAGATATCCTAAATTACTGGAACAATATTTCTAGACCTTTCTATCTTATAGCATTGTGGCAGTACTTTCATTGTACGGACAATATCTATTCAAGAAGAAAACTCCCATCACATTTTAAGAGCAATTATGGGTGGAGCTTGCCTGCAATGCCCACAATGTAACAATGCATATTTAGCATAACGTTCAAAAAATAATTGTTAGCCAGCCTTTCCAGGTACTCTCCAATTCTGAAGGTTTAGGTGATAATTGTGCAGAAACAAGGATTGAACCCTTAATCTTAGGGTTTTCCAAGTAAATAATCTAGTGAAGTAAGTGAATACCACTGTATTTACATACACAAAATAAATTTTTACTTAATGTAATTCTACTAGAGAGGATGCCCCAAGTTGGAGTGGCTGGGTCCTGCTCTCGGTGTAATGGTGCCTCTGTCACATCTCTACAGATCCAGGTTTCAGGTCCAAATATAACTTGTGCACACCAAAATGCTGTAGAATTATACATCCTTGGAAGTGGAGTTTCAACTCTTATGTACCACCTGCATCTCATTATTTTGTGTTAAGAGTACCTTTTAAAAGTTAGACTCATTGAAAACATGACGTGTACATTGTTGGAGGTCTAAAAACACTTGGACAGACTATAGGCCCAAAACATTACAGCAGTGGTACATTTTTGTAGAGTCAAGTTTTAACACTAGAATATTTGAATTAATCTGCCTACATTTGTGGTGATGTAAAAAAATCACATGACACCAGACTCTGGAGACAAATGCTCTGTGTACAGTTTTATCTTCAGCTTAAAGTTTAAATAGTAGTATGTTGAACAAAAATATAACAGTCTAAACTCAGCAGTCTTTCTATATCCTTTCCCAGTACAAGGTCGCTTCTGAGAACTATCACCACGATAACAGGGTTTTCACTGCTGGAGATTGGTTTCAAATCTGAGATTCTGATTGTTAAAATGCTGCAGTTTTCAAACATTGTCTTTTTATCACTGACACACTAGATATGTAATTCATCAAACTACCTGCTCGAATGTATTATGCTGAACCAGCTTTTAAACCAACTTAATGTTTTACAATAACTAAAATGCTATTTAGAAAACATGAAAAATGACCATTCTATTTACTGGACACAAGAATAGTCGGACTGCAAAAAGCTTAAATGAAACGTATAGGAAACATCCAAAATAACCCATATCCAGCCAATTTGGATTTGGAAGCTACTCAAACTTATGATGAACAGTGCGTGTGTGTGTGTATGTGTGTGGGTGCATGTGCAAATGGAGGGAGAAAATAAAATGCCGAGTGGTTGCTCCAAGACAGAGTGCTGAGAGGGCATCTATCTCTCAGGTCAACGTAGCTACCTGTGAACTGACATTTCTAAAGCCAGATTGCTGACTGCACTGTCAGACTGATAGTGAGGCACACTACTTTGAAGCAATAACAAAAAAAATACACTGATTGGATGGTTCAACCTGTATCACATCTCCTGCCATTTAACTAAGGAGTAGCATTGATTGCTCTTCATTGTGAAGCCTGTAATGTCCTGACCTCCTGACTAGAAAATGATGTATGATGCTGAGTGAGCAGACTGCAAGGTTTAAAAGATAAAGAATAGAATAGCCCTATTGAAAATGTAATGAAATTACTGTCGTAAAATTCTGGTAATACAACTAACTCCTTTATAAGGCTCTCTAATATACCATGACCACGTAATGTTGTTTGAAAGTCCCTTATCAATAGGAAACCCTCATAAACTACTTCCTTAGTACTGCTCTACTTCACTGCATTCTTTTTCTATGGTTTGCAGAAATAGTGCAATAAAGAGTTTACTGTACTTGCATAATGTAATTTGATAGTATTCCTAATGTTCACACTTGACAATTGTTAAGATGAAAGATTGGTCAAATTTTCAAATTGCTCTGAAGCTTCAGTTTTGATTTTTTTTGAGAAACTTAAATGGATTTCCCAGGAAATAAATGCATTCATGCTGAAATTTATTTCCCTAAGTTTCAAAGTCAGTGACAGAACATTGATGACTCAAATACAACATGAATAGATTTAATGGAGAGAAAAATAACAGGCTTAATAGCTAATGACCCTAATTGTGCTTTGAAAATTGGATTCAAAAGAAGGAGAAAAGGAATGGAGCACAGACTTTTAAAACCCGCTATGCACCATATGGTTATGTGCTTCAAAAGGAAATGGCTTAAAATGTATGTGGTCCAGAACAGCACTTGTTTGATATATGCTAGATAGATCATTAAGTACACAACTTAATCCTTTTAAGTAAGATCAACACCGATTTTCCATTGTCACCTGCAGTTTCAAAAATCAAATTGAGCAAACAAATTGTGCTCACTCACAAAAAAAAGCCAGAACACCATGAAATCGCCAGGTTAATTTCAGCATAATAATTTAAAAACATTCCAGGATATCATCATGCAGGGGAAAACAACCCTCTGCTACTTCAGGATTGGCTCACAAAAATTATTTTACAAAAAAAACTTGCCCAAGATAGAATTTTTTTTAATTCTCTTAGAGCCAGCTTTCAGAGTGAAGCGACCCTGTGACACTCTTGTTTATTTTTCTCTTAATAGAACCTCTGACACTCCTTTTCTTTCCCCCCAGCACCCATGGTGTGTATGTGCAGGTGTGAGATACAGTGAGAGACACAAGGTGCCCAATATAGAACTAAAGGTGCCTTTCAATCACTCACACCTTTAAATCATCCTCTTCAAAAGGCTAATGCATATTATGCTACCAATACCATCATAATGCTGCCCAAAGCATGCCCCTTCACGTATATTATTCATGTCAACACCTGGATGACTCATCACAGATATATTATACTTCAGTTATATTGCTTTCTTACTTAATTAATAAATAGTTCACAAGCTCTGTGTCTTTCATTTGCTCATCATTTGTTTTGCTTTTACACACATGAACACCTTAATATCTTCTTGTTCACTTCTATCAACAAATCAAAAATACAAAATCCCTCAACAGTATTCAATAGTTGCCCAGGAAAAGAGAATTATTTCATGAAGTCTGTAAATTTATCAGACATGGAAACTCAAATTGAATGGAAAAATATGGAACTGAACTGAAGCTAGTGAGCATGTCAGCTACTCTAATGAGTTTCAATGTAGAAAATCCCATTCGAGACAAAATTCAGACTCTAGACAGAGCTGATCCAAATCAACCCTCCTTTAAGACTAATTAGTAAAAGAGGGAATGCATAGTGCATCCACTGGTGTCAAATAGTGATTTATTTTTATTGATAAATGTGACTTTAAATGGTCAGAAGGGACAAAGTGCACAGCAAACTGCTCCTGTACAACAAGTAATAAGCAGATCCATGTTAAGGCCAATATTAGCTCTTACTTCTTGGATTCCATGTTCTGTTGCTGCAAAATAGTAGATTTCAGATTAGGTTGCATTCTTTGTTTCTGCATTCCTAAAGTTGTAGTTGTTTGACTTTCTTGTTTTCTATTCATGAATAAGCCTTTATTATTATGTTGATATATATTTAAAAAATCAGTTAAAGAAGGAAACGTATTTTCTGGATGAGGAAGACAGCAATTTTGCCTGGCAAAATTCAGAACATGGACATTTTCCATATTTTGGTGCTCAGTATTGCCACCCAGCCAAGAGTCCCTGGTAATTTTTGGGCAAAATCCAATAGCCACAATATGGCCCCCAGCCATAGCCTGGAGAGCTGGCCTGATGGCCCCTGCTACCTGCTTTAAGAAAATCCCACCATTTCTTGGTTCACTCAAGCACTTAACTGAGCAGCGTTGGGCATTTCCCAGGATTGGTAACCCCAGGGCAGAGGTCCTATCTTGCTGAGGACAGACAGTTGGATGTCAATAACTGTTCTGCACTCAGCAGCACCACCAGGAAGGCAGTGGTTGCTCTCAGTATGACATCCACCGAAGGTCTCAGACAAAGGAGGGGCCCACTTTGGGGAGTGATGGTGGGAAGGAGGTTATGTGCTGGGGTTCATGGGGAGCTGTGGGTTTGGTAGCAGTGGTCGAGGTGGTTCTCAGCAGGGAACCAGGCTTTCCAGTAATGGTTCATTTGATCAGACATTGAGTGCCTTTGAACAAAAGGACCTGCTAGTGGGCGGCAACAAACAACTGAGTTTTCCTGTCATGCACTCTACTTGGTAAACACACCAGAGCACCACTAGATTAATGCTGTGGGTGGAGTTAAAGGCCCTTAAATGGGCACCAATTGAACACTTAAGGCCTTTAATTAACAATAAAGTGGGAAGGTTGACCAATGACTTTCACACTACAAAATGTACTCAGTGTAAAAGTAAGAAAACAGCAGAGTCCCCATCCCATCCTTCTGTCTGATTAAATGTCGTTAGGTTCTTCACAGGATCCCACCTTTGGAGTGGTATTAACAAATTTGCAGTATTAGTAATGACAGAATGGCTCAGTACATTTCACAATGTGTAAGATGCGATATAAACGCAAGTTTTATTGAGTGCCAACCGAACAGAAGAAAAGGCTTGATCCTTTATCATCTTTTGAACTTACGTCTGTACTTGCAGCTACTAAGTGGAACTCTCTGTTTGAAAATAACTGCAATGCATCTCCAACATTAACAAAAAAATCAAAGCTGCCAATTTCTATGTAAAATGAAGTACTGAAGTACTGTAACAATTGGCAAACATCAGACTTAATGTGAGTGGTCCTCTCAGTGCCAATTTTTGATTAAATAATGGTCTTGGAGCTATCTTGCATGAAGGAAAACAGTTTTTATTTAACTGTAATTGGGTGGCTGTAGTATTACAGTCTGGGAGTGCATACAAAATCTAATTTTTAGATTAACTAAGGTAAGAGAAGGAGTAATATTACCAGGATACACAGAGGTAAATCAATTTCCATTTTAAAGTTATAAATTTTGACTTCAGCTTTTTCTGAAAAAAACTAATATAAATTACTATGTCCACAGTTATAAAGAAACTTCTTTGTGTAGACTTGTCATGTTGCAATTACAGCTTATCACTGATGAGAGAGTGTAATTAGAGTTACAAGCTTATGTAAGAAAAAATACTTTATAAATGGGAATACAGGAATACATAATGGACAGAGTGACAAGAGGTAAATATAAATGTAAGATTTTAATACATTGTATGTAAGTTTCCTGCAATCCTACATACCGTGATGTAGATGTTATACTAATAATGGGTCAGAGTTTCATGAGGAAGGGTAAATGAAAATGAGAAAACCAGACAGGGAGGTGGTGAGGAGGCAAGGACTAAAAATGTAAGCATGAAAAGCATAGTGGAGTTGATGATGGGCAAGCTACGTGCAGGGCTGTGAGGTGACTGTCAATTTCTCTGATGATTTCAATGAAAGCATGATTACTGACATTTGGTAATTGAAGGGATTTGTTTGAAAGGTAACACTGGCACATTGGGCTGTAGAGCTGGGTAGCATTGGCTAGAGAAGATGTTGTGATAGCAAGTAGGTGCCAGAAAATTTTCCTGGTTAATGGGATATAGTCAGACTCAAAATGGCACAAACTGATGTAATTTGCCCCACCGAGTCCATGCTGACCCTTTGTATTATTATCCAGTCATGTGTCCTATTTCCCTGATCTATTTGATAGCCCTGCACGTTTATTGTTTTCATGTATAAAATACACATAAATGATCCAGATCTTGGTGTTCAGGGGACAGTTTCAAAGTTAACAGATGACACAAAACTTGGGAAAATGCGAAACTGCAAGGAGTGGTTGCTGGAGTGGGCAGTAGAAAGTTCAGTTCAACTCAGAGGTATAATGTTATGTACTTTGGAACAAAGCACATGGAGAGATTGTAAAATAAAGGGTACTTTCCGAAAGGTGTACAGGTGAAGTGACACTGGATGTATCTGTACATAAGTTATTAAAGGTGGTAGTATAGGTAAAGACAGCTGTTAGTAAAGCACAAATTAGCGACATAGAACACAAGAGCAGGGAGGTAAGATACTGGTTAGACCTGAGTGGCAGTATTGTGTATAGTTTTGGGTGAAGAACTGATATCCTTCAGTTATGGGGAAAGATGCAGAGATAGCTAAGCGGAGACTTAATAGTTTTCAAAATTATGAGGGCTCTGTACAGAATGGATAGGAAGAAACTATTACATAAATTAAGAACAACAGCTTTAAAGCTTTGCAAAAGAAGCAAATGCAGGGTAAGAAAACGTTTTTTCACTCTCCCTGCAGTTTGGCTATAGAATGCATTGGCTGCAAGTACATAGAAAGCAGGTTCAACTGAGGCATTCAAAATGGTAATGAATGATTACTTAAATATAAATAATGTTCAGAATTATGTGGTGAAGGTGGAGATTGGCACTAAGGTAAATACTCATAGAGTGGGTGCAGACAGATGGGCCAAATGACTTCTGCAAATGTAATAATTCTGTGACCATCTCAAGTACCATGATATTGTTCCTCAAGTAAGGTGAGCAGACTGGATGTAATAACTAATTTGTGATCTAACCAGGGTTTCATAACGAATCAGTATTACTTCTCTCTTTTTGTACTCACTGATTGATTTTATAGAGGACAATACCTGGACCACCAAGTCCCTCTGTTTGTATACACTCTTTAGAACTGTCCTTTGACTTTATATTGCCTCTTTCTGTCCTTTTTGCCATGACTTTTTTAAAAAATTAAATTCATTCTGGCGTTTACCAACCTATTCTAAGTGGCTGCCTGTGTCCTGATGCAGTTAATTGGTATTATCTTCATTATTATTCACTATCTTCACCTTAGTTTTTCGGAACAGCTTTTTATTTTGATTCAATTCTAATGCTGAAAATGTGCTGCTGGAAAAGCGCAGCAGGTCAGGCAGCATCCAAGGAGCAGGACAATCGACGTTTCGGGCATGAGCCCTTCATCAGGAAGAGGGCTCATGCTCAAAACGTCGATTCTCCTGCTCCTTGGATGCTGTCTGACCTGCTGCGCTTTTCCAGCAACACATTTTCAGCTCTGATCTCTAGCATCTGCAGTCCTCACTTTCTCCTCAATTCTAATGCTAAACTGTTGTCCAAGTTGATTCAGGCCTTCCTATTCCATGAGTCTCATTTTTTCTATTTATGTGGTGCCATTTGTCATTACTTATAATCTATCCAGACAACATTCATTGCGTTGGTTAGTCAATTACAACACACTATCTGTTCAACACAATCTGCCCTCTATAAATCCATGCTGTTTTTCCTTAATTAACATAAGTCTCTCCAGGTCTCCCCAATTATCATTTGTAAAACCTTGTCCATTACTGATTATCTAAAGTAATGCCTCCCTATGCTAGACTGGTTAGGAGATTTTCAGAACAGCTAAAACTGACTAACAGATTCATTAGATAAAAGGACTACAGTTTCTTTAAATCCCCTCTGTGCAGGATGGTTAAAAGAGATCAAAGTTGCTTTAATTCTAATCTGTCATACTTTTAGCAGGCAACCCCTTTGTTTTGTACTCCATTGTGACTAGCTTTCCTCCAGTGTGGTCTCACCAAGGCACAACGTAGTACTATAGAAAAGAGTCAGTTCAGTCAGGAGCTGGCAATTCTCAGCAAGACTCACTAATTTACTCATAGATTACCCATCTTATCTGGTCTGCCACTGAATTTGACAATAGAAGAGGGAATTCCTCCAGCAATTGTATCAAGTACTGTGTGCATTTCAACTCTATCCTGAGGCACACATAATAGATGAGGTGACTATCTATCTCACAAATTAAGGTTAATATTCTGCTGTGGAAAGTAACAGTGAATGATACAGAGTACATAAAGCAAGTAAAGTTCACCCTGTGGCACAGTGATAATGATAAATAAATGGAAGATACAGCAAAGTATAGTCGATTTCTGTAGTGTTGATTCAAAGTGTATGATGACCAATCTTTTGGTTCAATGAACTATTTATTTTGCATTTTGATAGTCTTCATGAAAATATCCCCAACAAAATAAAACAGCATGATGTTGTCCTTTTCTCAGTATAGCCATTGGATAGGAATTGGAACTGAGGTGAGAGCAAGGCATTGATTCATATCTAAAGCAAACAACCTCTGGCAAGATGATTGAAGCAGGTACAATCTTGGTGGATCAGGATAGGAGAATATTGGGACAGTCGTCTGGGGTAGATGTAATGTAAGACTTCATAGTTCAGCCAGAAGAAACCCTTCTGTTCTTGCTATATCAAGTGGAAATTTTCAAACATTTATCAAATTAAGGGTAGGGTTTTATTATATTGGAATATAGTAGAATTCAGTGATGTCAAAGACGTTTAACAAGATATTAAAGTAGGGAACCAATATGTTTTATATATTCAATTAGTTTATATAGGGAATGCAATCTGCTGCAGCTGTGCAGATAGTCACCACTGTTAGAAGCCCACTTCTGAGAAAAGTACTCAGGGGCAGGAAGAAGAAATGTTATTTGATATTTACCAGCCCAAGCCGGAATGCAATCCAAGTCCGGCTGCATATGCGTACAGATTGCTCCAGTATCTGAGGAATCTTGACTGGTGCTGAGCATTGTGCAATCCTCAGGAAACAACCCCAGTTCTGACTGCATGATTGAAGGAAAGTCATTGATGACGCAGCTAAAATGTTTGGTTCTCAGATACTATCCTGTGGAATTATTTCAGTGATGTCCTGATAGTGTGATGACTGACCTCTAACAACAAAAACACTACCTTTCTTTGTGTCAGGCAGGATTATAACCAGTGGAGATATTGTTCCCCAATTCCCATTGACCCCAGTTTTGTTTGGGCTTCTTGATGGCACACTCAGTCAAATTCTTCCTTGATGTCAAGGACAATCACTTAGATCTCCCATTTGAGTGCAGCTCGTTTGTCTATGTTTGGACTAAGGCTGAAATGAGGTCAGGAACTGAGTAGCCCTGGTGGGAGTCAAACTTGGCTGTCAGTGAACAGGGTATTTCTTTTAGCAGACTTAGCTGAGATAGCTTTGAGAAGAAAGTGAGGATTGCAGATGCTGAGGATCAGAGTTGAGAGTGTGGTGCTGGAAAAGCACAGCAGGTCAGGCAGCATCCGAGGAGCAGGAGAACCGACTTTTCAGGCATAAGCCCTTCATCAAGAATGTGGCCTCATTCCTGATGAAGGGCTTATGCCTGAAACTTTGAGCCTCCTGCTCTTCAGATGCTGCCTGACCTGCTGTGCCTTTCCAGCACCACATTCTCGACTGAGATAGCTTTGAACCTCTTTCTATATTTCCAAATACGAAGAAATACTTAACAAACAGGACAAATGATAAGTTAAAGAGAAAGTTTATGAAGATTAACCGGCTACTGAAACCTGGTGCCCAAAAGTTTATGAAAATAGAAGGGTCCATTCTTATAAAGTATAAGCTGGTCTTGAGCTGTGGGTGGGCAAGGATGTGACATCAGTCTGGCATTGTGAGTGGTTGTCCTTTGTCTATTGGCTGTAAGGAATCGAGTGGATGAATGACACAGTATAAACCACCAGTTCCGAGAAATAAGGTAAATCAATAAATGCTCACAATCAGGTGTCAATGCTCACCAGGCAGCTGTCTCTCTCAGATAGAAGATGGACTAAAGAAGGTGGAGGAAGGTGGAGGAAGACCTAGGCAGGAGATCCCTAACGCCCTAGCTAGACAGCAGATGCTGCCTTTGCAACTTTAATGAGACTGACACATTCCTTGTTAAAAACCTATTAGTCTCCTGGTATGCATGAACATTCCCCAATTAGCAACATAGTAACTAGAATCAGGAATAGGCCATTTGGCCCTTCGAGAATTCTCTACAATTCAACTTTTAAAAACTTTATTTGTGGGATGTGGGCATCTCTGGCTGGACAGCATTTATTGCCTTTGAGATGCCTTCTTGAACTGATGTAATTGACCAGCTGTTTCTTGATATTATATGGAGTGAATGGTCTTGGTTGAGGACTGGTACCTGTGATGCTCTGGACCTCAGGAGGAAGCTGAAATAGATCATCCACTCACCATTTCTGGCTGAAAACGGGTGAAATTATCTAAATCTTGTCTTTCCTACTGATGTGCTGACCTTCCCCAAGGAATAGGAATATTTTGTTTAATCCTGTTGTTTAATTGTCCGTCATCATTCATGACTAGACGTGGCAGAACTGCAGAGCCTAATGTGATTCACTAACTGAGCTAAAAAAAATTATCACACAGTCTATTGCATGCTGGTGCACTCAAATATACCTGCGTTGTAGCTTCACCAGTCTGTACTTCCTTTATAAGCATTCTGATGTTGTCCCTGGAATACCGTCCTGCAGCCATCACTGAACAAAGGTTGTTCCTCTGCCTTTATTGTAAAGGTAGAGTGATGGATATGACGAACGATGTGTTTACAGATTGTTTTTGTATGCAATTCTGCCAGTGCTGATTTCATACAGTGCCCAATGGATGGCAAGTTTTGAGTTGGTAAATCTTTTGGAAATCTATTACGTTGAATATAGCATTGATGCAATTCAGAACAACGGGGGGTATCCAGGATATGAAAATGACATTTTGTCTTCATAAGCAATGTGCAATGGTCATTCCAGCTGATACTGACATGGGCAGATAACAGATAAATTTGCAACAGATGGAAGGTCAAGTAGGTGTCTCCTTGTATCCCTCCCCAATGGCCACAGATCCAAACTAGCAGTTGCGTCCTTTAGGACTTGGCGCTACTGAATTATGCTACTGAATCAATCTTGGAGATAGACAATAAAGTCCCCATTCAGAGCACAGTCTGTGCCCACGCACTGTCAATGCTTTCTCCAATTGTGTTCAACAGGGATGAGTAGTGATTCATCTGCAGTAGGTGGTAAGCAGCAAGATGCATCCTGGTTCATGTTTGAAGATAATGCCATGAGACTTTGTGTGATCCAGATCCCTCCCACTATATTTAGTGGGTCTGTCCTGTTGGTGGAACAGGAACTTGCCCAGGGACAGTGATGTGATTGTCTGGGACATTGTCTGTGAGGTATGATTCTGTGAGTATGACAATGTCAGGCTATTGCTTGACTAGTCTGAGAGACAGCTCTGCCAATTTTGGCATGAGCCCCCAAATACTAGTCAGGAGGATTTCGTAGAGTTCACAGGGCTAGGTTTGCCATTGTTGTTTGCAGTAGTGTAGTTAGTGCCAGGTATGCTGTCTGGTTTCATTCTTTCTCTGAGGCTCAAAGCAGTTATTTACACTAGTCTTCACATTACCTAAGAATCAGCTACAAGGCACACATCAGGAATGCAATGGAATGCTCTTCACTTAGAGAAGAAAGTGAGGACTGCAGATGCTGGAGATCAGAGTCAAAAGGTGTGGCACCGGAAAAGCACAATTGGTCAGGCAGCATCTGTGGAGCAGGAGAATCGATGTTTGGGCATAAGTCCTTCATCAAGGATGAGGGGTGGGGTGGGGTGTGCTGAGATATAAATAGATTCCTGAAGAAGGGCTCATGCCCGAAACGTCGATTCTCCTGCTCCATGGATGCTGCCTGACCTGCTGCGCTTTTCCAGCAACACATTTTCAGCAATGCTCTTAACTTGCCTGGAATAGCTGCTAAGACACCCACAAAGGTTAAACCATCCACGACAAGGTAGCCCTCTTGATTGACGCCTCACCTAATACCTTCCACATTCTGTACCTTCACTAACAATAGAGTTGCAGCAGTGTGTAAATCCACAAGATGCACTGCAGTAACTCATTCTGAATCCATTAACAGCAGCTCCCAATGACTACCTTCTCAAAGGACAAGGGCAGCAGGAGCATGGAACACCATCATCTGCAGGTTCGCCTCAAAGCCACCTACCATCCCAACTTGTAATGATATCACCGTTCCTTCTGTGTCGATGGATCAAAATCTTGGAACTCTCTCCCTAACAATCCTTTAGGGGCACTTACATCCAAAGACAGCAATGGTTTAAAGGTTCTTCAGTTCTGAGGAAGGGTCACTGGATCCAAAACGCTAACTGTGATTTCTCTCAACAGATGTTGAGCATTTCCTCCAATTTCTGCTTTTGCTTCTGATTTACAGCTTCTGCAGTTCTTTTGGTTTTTATTTAGAATAGTCAATCTGTGTTCGCCCTGCCAGTGATATCCACTTCATGTGAAGAAATAAAAAAAACTGAATGGGTTGCTAGGTTATTTCACAGCAAGCTATGTTCTTGCGGGTCTGAAGTCACATGAATGTGAGACCAGGGAAGGACAGAGCTCCTTTTCATACATTGGATGGGTTTTTACAACAATCAACAGTAGTGTCATTGTCATCCTCAGACTTTGTTTTAATTCAAGATTTGTACTTTGAACTCAAGTTTCACCACCTATTGTGGTAGGATTTGAACTCCTAAAGCATTACTAGGCCTCTGGACTACCATTCCAGAGTTATTCCCACTGTACCACCACCTCCCCAGAAAATGAGATTCGAGGAATGAGAGTGTTGTTTTCAATGTGTTTAATGGGGTATGATTGGTGAGGACTGAAGGAATGCTTCATATTCTATCCTCAGCTGACTTCTACACCTTGGCACCCTGCTCCTGGGGTGACCCTGACCAATTTCTAAGGTAACCCACTCTGGGTGGTGCAAATATTGAGTGTTAGGGTGAGTAGAGCTGTGCTTTCTCCTGATTCTTTGCACCTGACTTGCAGGCAAAACCCTATAGCTAATTGTCTATTACATTTTTGTTTAAACAAAAATGCTCATTTATAATAACCCATACAACATATTTAAATTACTTTAACTAATTAATCCTTTACAAAGTCAAACACTTTGCTCAAGCACCTAATCCTCTATCAACGTACACCTTTATATTTATAACTCCATGTCAAACTCTTTATGGTCACTCAGAACTGCTAATCAAAATGCAAACTGGCAAGCATCCCAATCTGATGATCAGTGTGGATTTAGTTGTGTAACAGTAATCCTATGACAATAGTCTGCAGGTTTACTTCCACAGACAGGATGAAATTAAAAGCATTACAAGTATGATACATTTAAACTGCAGATTGTTTCAATTTAAAGGCAGTAGGATTAAAATGTCTTAAAATGTTGACTGTTCTTTAGAGCCTTTGTATTTTTAATGGACAATCATTTCTGATCTACCAATCTGAAACAGCACCTGACCTCTCCCAAAGTGTCCTTGGACCTACCTGAAAAGGGTGTCTGGGACTAGCCAATAAAGTAGTCCAACTCTCCAATTAACTTCTATAGCTTCAGACATTTTACTCAAAGGCCATGTTTTTCATATCTCCTCAATGCAAAGTGTATCTGTTTGAATACAACTGTACTTTCACATTTGTAGCTATCTTTATGAACTGTGAAGGTCCAAACTCCAATCTGCTCCCGTTTTCTAATAGCTTCTCTCCCCCTGGTTAAAAAGCAGAATTGCTAGATTCAAGTGAGCGACTTGTTGAACTGGCACTCTGCCATTTTAGCTAGGAGGCGAAAGTAAGGAATGCAGATTCTGAAGATTAGAGTCAAGATTAGAGTGGTGCTGGAAATGCATAGCAGGTCAGTCAGCATCTGAGAAACAGGAAAATTGGTGTTTTGGGCAGGAGCCCTTCATCAGGAATTCCTGACAAAGAGCTCCTGCCCAAAACGTGGATTTTCCTGTTCCTCGGACACTGTCTGACCTGCTGTGCATTTCAAGCACCACTCTAATCTTGACTCATTTTAGCTATGATCCCTTCCAGCTCATTGAAAGTTCAGGTGTGGAGCCAGTTCACCCTGTCCCTGCCCAAACTTCCATCCCACATGTACAACATTCCTCAATATGGTGATTCCAAAGCAACTCAGAAACTCCTACAGCTTTACTTCCACAACTCAGAATTACCAATTCAGGTAATTTCACAGTTCTTCAATATATGTGTAAGCAGCTAAAATCAAAATAAAATCTAACACTTGCTGTATAAATGCAGATTAAGCAGCTGAAGATTTTCTATGTATTGATAGATATTAGTGGTGACCATAACCTCAACCTTACTCTTAATTAATGGCTTATAAACAGCAGTGGTCCATCTCATGCCATCTGCTATGATGTTGGAATGGCCCTTTGCACACATCTGTTTCATAGGAGTTGTTATTTGCATTTTCTCTGCAGTTCAGTGGAATAAATAGAATTGCTCAAATTCCTACCAATTGACAGCTCTGGCTGAGGGAAACGTATTCTTGCTGAACTGGGACTAACATTGTCCTCTGTCCAAATGCAAGGCAAAAGCTTTTCATTTATGTTGGCAGCATTTTCCTTCCCTCAGCCAGCCAGTGTAATTAACTTGTGCTGAGATTGCTGCACTGAGCCAGCGATTTAAGCTCTTGGCTGCATTTCTGTCTATCCCCCCCAGGAAGATGTGAAGGCTTGGTGCAGATTTTGTTTTTCTTTATTTGATATTTGAAACTTTACCTGAAATTTGGCTAATCCTTCACAGAAAAGAAAAAAACTAGATTCTTTAAATGGGATGAAAATCGCGTTGCTGTCCCCATATCTATTTAAAATCTACTGTCACAAAATTTGGCTCCACCATTCTCAGTGCCTCAGTGCTGTGAGAATATTTTTACTTTCAAAACAATGTTCAGTGCATGCAGCACATTTTGGAGCTATATTTGATTCAATTTTACTGAGGGTGCTCGTGTGTGTACAAGGTGTGTCCACCAGAAAAATGCTCAGTTGACAGATTGTGACACCGGATGCCAGTGTTCCTATTTTGGCTCCATCTAATGGCCTCACTGAACTGAATATGAATTCAGCAACAGGTCAGCCTCCCCTTCCCTACTCTTCAAAATAGTCTGACCACAGGCAACACTGATCTTTCACTGGCCTCAGCTTCATCAAATTGAATTAAATGATTTATTATCGCTTGCAGTTTACAATGGACAACACAATGAAATAGAATGAAAAGCTTCAATTGTTGCCACAATCTGTTGCCATTTTGAATAGTTTAAGAATAAAAAGAAATAGCTGAAAGAGAGAGTCTGTCTTCATTCTACTGCTTCCGCCATGAACCCTGAGCTGGCTGTCCAGCGACGCCTATGCTGCCATGCCTCCTCGACTGTATCACTGCTGCCCACGTTGGACCTACCAATGTAGGAGTTGCCACTCTTCAGGTGCCATCTCACTGCAGGGTCCACCTCACTGATGCCGGCACTGATGCCGGGTCCCGTGCTGAACACACACTTGCCCTGCAACAGAAAGCCCTCGGCTCCACTGCTATTACCTCCTCGCCAATAACCAGGAGGCCCCTCTCCAGGCCAACCACCACTGAAACCAGGAGGTCCCAATTTGGGCTTACCATGACCACAACCAAGATGCCCCATTCCAGGCCTACAGTGAACACAACTGGGATGCCCCACTTGGGCCTACCATGACCACAACCCAGAGGCCCCACATTGGGCTCACCATAACAGCAACCAGGAGGCCATGGGTTTGCTGCCAGGCCAGGCCACTGCCTCTGTGATGGTGCCTTCTCTGACAGGAGGAAAATAAAGAAAAGAAGAAAAAGGAAAAGAAAGAAGATGTAAAGGTTAAAGAAAAATGAAGGAAGAAGCTGGTCTGGAGTGGATGGGATCAGTAGCCCGAGTGCTACCTACGGTGGGGGGATGTTCCTTGCAGGGTCGGGATGGGCTGAACAGTAGAGATTCTATGGCTGATCTGATTTTAACCTTAACCTTACGTTCGTGCTGATCTCCGACAATCTTTCATTCCCTTGGTAACCAATAATCTCCCTACTTCATCCAATGCCTTTTGAAGAAGTGAATTCCAAAGACTCACAAAACTCACAGAGAAAAATAAATGTTTTCTTATCTCTATCTTAAATGGGTGACCCCTTATTTTCCAGCTATGACCTTAGAATCTCCCACAAGAGGAGACATCCTTTTGATGTCTACCTGGTCAAGTCCCATCAGGCTCTTAGATGTTTGAATTAAGTCACCTCTGACTCTAGAGAATGCAGACCTAGCCTGTCCTTTGTAAAATTTGGAAAACTTGGTAAAATTATAGCTAATTACCTGTTTAACAGTCTCAATTAAACTCCTACCATGTTCCAGCATGACCTTTTCTTGATAGACTGGATGTCTTTGTCCACATCTATTGATGACTGAAACACAGCAGGTTCCCTTAAAATGCTAGTTCTGCCATTATGCCCCGCAGTCTGCCTCCAAAGGGCTGGTCAAAGTTTCACCAATCTCACTATATCCACTTGGCCAAAATTTTCTGTAACCTTAATGACCACGATTAGGTCACTCTTTTTCTTTCCAGAGTAAAGAAGCCCAAAGTGTCCATCCCTTTTTAAACCATGGATTTCTGGAATGATTGCCTGAGCTCTGCTGCAACTGAAAATAATTTCACTCTCTCAATGTACAATGTGACCAGAAGCACTGCATCCCAATAATAAAGCCCAATATCCTACAGACACCGACCGTGCCTTTATTCTGCAGCAGTCCGTTGTCCCACATGCATTACCATGACCAACCAGCGGGTGGCTGGTGGGTGACAAGGCCTCTTCTTTGATGACCTGACTCATCACTCTAGTTTGCAACCAATGCACATGAAGGCAGCCTGTATGCAACACAAGATATACTATCACATGAAATATGATAAGGCAGACCACTAGGATTCCTAATCAACACTTTTACAGCCTTGACCATTCAGGAAAACCCCTGGAAGTGCTCAACCCAGCATTCAACAGACATGTCAGAATTCATGGTGTTCTGCTACAGGCTGAACAGCCTTCACATCATCACAGCATAACTCTTACCACATAATGAGCTGCTGAGGAGAAGGAGGAAGGAGGCAAATAATGCACACCATTATGCCTGTGAATAACTAATTGAACAATGATACTAATAAACCTAACTGCAATTCTTCATTTATCAACAGACCATACTTTAACCTCCCTCTGTTACTGGGCATCAAGCATCCTGAAAATGACATCCATCGCTAAATTAGGTCATGCCATATTGTTAACTATTTTGTTCATTTGCTTAGTTTCTTTCTTCCATGTACCTTTACATATCATTAGTAATGTGATGCAGACTGTGACCAGATGATTTTCAATAGATTGATGATGGCTTTGGAGGACAACATTAAGCTGCTGTGGGCTGAGAAAGTGGCAGAATTCTGATTGGCTATTTGACAACAGGGGCATTGGTGAGTAAATGAATGTTAAATTCCTGAGAGATGAAAGCAAGTTCAAGTACCGCTGTGCTGCTGATGTACCCTTTTGGGTGGAGCACCTCAGCAATCTTAGTAACATGTTTGATGACAGATTGCTGGACTACAGTGACATGCTAAATATGCTTTAACTGCTGATATGTGCAGCCAAGTTGGCAGAGTTTGCGGGAAATAATTCTGATCTCCCACTACGGTACTCAGGCATTGGCTGTCGTCTGCTTGTGCTGCAGGGGAGGTTGAAACAGCAGTCATCAGATGCAGCATTGAGCAAACAGAGCTGGCCTCCACTTCCATGCTAACATCTGCACAAAGCCATATGCTAAGTTGATACCAGATTCTTCAATGGTTGTTGCTCGATGCTCGTTGACACTGACCTCAGGATTTCTACCAGGATTGCCAATGAACGAAACACAATGTATGTTGATTATCTTTCTTCGATAGACTTATCAAAGTCTACACCTGACTCTCTGTGCAACTTAATTTCTGGCAAGCTGACACTTGTGCCATCTTGTGCCCTGTCCTGACTACAAGATGCTTGTGCAACTAACATGTCTGTACTAGTTCTGCTTCTAAACTGCTGTCAAATATGTATAATATGATCTCATGGCTGAGTATGAGAGCAAATGACGATCTTCCTTCATCATCATTAACTTGCTGCTTTGCCATCACTGTTTTGCTTGGGGTTACATTGGCTTTGATACATTAAAAAAAGCAAAATAAAAATCACATTTTTGTAACACTGATCATGATCATCAGAGATCTCAAAGTGTTTTACAGTCAATGAAATATTTTTGGAAGTGTTGCCATTGTAAATGAGCACAGACTTAAGGATGATACAAATAGTTGAAATAGGAGCAGAACTTGGTAGGAAATAGGATTTGGCTCTCTAGCCTGTTCCTTTACTTGGGCAGCATGATGGCTCAGTGGTTAGCACTGCTGCCTCACAGTGCTCGGGACGCAGGTTCAATTCCCACCTTGAGCTACTCTCTGTGTGGAGTTTGTACATTCTCCCTATCTCTGGGTGCTCTGGTTTCCTCCCACAATCCAAAGATGTGCAGGTCAGGTGAATTGGCCGTGCTAAATTGCCCATAGAGTTAGGTGCATTAATTAGGGGGAATGGGTCTGGTTGGGTTGCTCTTCAGAGGGTTGGTGTGGACTTGTTGGGCCGAAGGGCCTGTTTCCATATAGTAGGGAATCAAATCTCATCTTCACTCAATAAGATCAAGGCTGATCTTTGTGTTTTGAATTCTACATTCCACATCCTGATAAAATTTGAATCTCCTGCCTCACCATAATCTATCTACCTCTGCCCTCAGTTTCCACTGCCTGTTGAGGTAGTGAGTTCCTAAGTAGCACAACCCCTAGGAGAGAAGAAAAAATTCTCATCTCTGTCCCAAAAGGGGTTAATAATTTTCAAAGATTGCGCCCTAGTTCAGCCTCAAGGGAAATATCCTTTCCACATCCTGAAGTGTCATGACAATCAAGTCACCCTTCACTCATCTAAACGCCAGTGAAAACAAGCTTAGCCAGTCCAACATTTCCTCATTCCAGATATTAATCTAGCAGACCTCCTCTGAACTGCATCTAATACATTTCAATCATTCCTTAAATGAAGGGATCAAGACTGCATGAAGTATTTCCTGTGTGGTCTCACAAATACCTTGTTAAACAGAAATGCAACATTCTTACTTTCACGTTCAATTCACCTTGTAATAAAGGATAGCCACCCATTAGCTTTCTTGGTTATGAGCTAACATTATGCTCAGCTGCTGGAATAGCAAACTGTATTCATCTGCAACTCCTTGTGCCTTCTTCACAATATGCTTCCCTGATGTCATCTGCAAATTTAGCTAGTTTTCCATCATTCTCCTCATTGTGTTAACTATAAAAAGTTGAGTCTAGCACAGGCCCCTGCAGGACTACACACATCACATCCTGCCAACCAGACAAGGACCACATTATTCACTTTCTGGTTTCTGCCAGCCAACCAATCATCTGTCCAGGCCAATACTTTGTCTTCTACATCATAGCTTTCTATTCAAAGTTAAGCTTTGATTTGGAACCTTATCAAACGCCTTTTAGAAATCCAAGTAAAGTACGTTTCTTTAGCTACAACATAGCTTACTCCTTCAAAGACCTCTAATACATTGCTTAAACATGACTTTCCTTTGAGAAACCATGCTGATTCTTCCCAATTGCCTTGAATGTTTTTCAAAATGCCCAGCTATTCCCTTAATGATTGATTCTAACATCTTCCCAGTGGCAGGCATTCAGCTTTCGAAGTATGGGATATGAGAAGGAAGATTGGTTATGAGTGGATAACAACACTTGATGCTTTTAATACAGAAACTGGCCCTGGCTTCACTTCTGGCTCCTCTAGTAATAGCCAGCATTGTCTTTTGCATGGAGTGGGGGTATCTGGGTTCTCCTGACCCTCAGCTGGTAAGATGCTCCTTTCTTGGTTAGTGTCTCCCTTATCCTCAAAAAGAGATGCTTCATGTTTGGTAGCCTGACTATCATGGCTGAAAAGCTGATACTGTGCACAAGTTAAGATGTGAGTGTGCAGCTTGCAGCCTTGCTATGATTGCGAGGATGAGATAAAACTATGAATGTTAGTTTTGAACCACTTTAGTTATCAATAGCACACTTAGAACTGACTGTACAGTACAAACATATACATTAACAGATAGCATGAAGTTTTCAAGCTGCCTGCTGGGAAGCAGTGGGTACAAATTCATGCAGATCATGATCTCTGCAATGGTTTTGAAGTTTATTGAACTTCAGAGTCTAACTGCATTGTGCTAGTAATCAATAAGAGTTTACAATATTTCCATTGATAACAGACAAATCACAACTACCCATTGTGACAATACCATGGCTTTAAGAGGCATATTGTTTTCCTTTATTTATGAAGAGAGGTTGAGATGGAAGTGACGAGTGGTCTGTTCCAAACTAGTAAAGTAAACAGGCCTTGTGAGGCCTTGGGGTTTATTTTAAAGTTGAAACAATAGCAGAAGCATGAATGGGTGGAGTCAAGCTCCCTCAAAACCAGGATTTTACTTTTAGCTTTCAGTAGCTGTTGGGATTTGAAAGCTGCTATGCATCTCTTCATGTTGTAGCAAAATGCTTTTGTTTTCTCTCTCTCTCTTTTTCAGAGTTTTCTCTTGATGTCCTTTCATCCTGGACTGGAAAATTGCATGTGAGACAATTTTATAGAATTTGCCTTTGCTAAGAGTGTATTTATGAGACATTACTATATTGAAATAGTTGCTGTTTAGTTGTTAAATAATCCATTATTCAGTTAAGTTTTCCAATAAGTTAACTTATTCCAATTCTTTTTTTCGTTTGCATTTGAAATATAGTGTAAGAACAAAGTGTGTTTTGCTTCAAGTCTGGAAGTTTGACTAATCAAGTTAATATAGAACACAATGCCTTACACTTGCATTTGAAAATCAGAAATAAGTTTGGTCTAGGCTGTCTTCTTAATCTATTTTGATGGGGTCTGATTGGGTCCATAACATTATGCAATTTGCTACTACATCAAATGAAAATTGTTGTGTTTAGTTGTTCCTCGGAGACAGTTCAAACATCTGGAACATTACAAATCAAATGATTTCTTTAAATAAATTATATTTTTTGGATTTCTTGAAACATACATACAGTGCATGCAAAAGCCTGTCCCAATAACAAGAACAGTAGCTTCTCAAGACAGGATAATTCAATAATTGACAATCGCTGAATTATACGTCTTTTATGGCTTCCTTTCAAAGAGAAATAAATTACACCTTTCGATAAAATGATAAATCTTTTTGTATAGGTCCTAAAGGCAGTATGACAGGGATATCTTCACAATAAGCTTTCAAGTGAATTAATTTCATTCAAACTAACTTAAACAGTCGTGTCTACAAAAACTGAAATATTTAATCTAAAGAAAACTGAAAACCTGTATGTGAAATTGTAGCTATAAGATACTCCTCATGCCCACATCTCTCAGCTGTTAATCACTATGCCAAAAAAAGCAGAAAAAATACTTTCGAATCATGCAAAACACAAGTAGACCATTCATCCCACCAATATCAAACTGGTTCCACTGTCCTGATCTTTGTCCATAACCCTGAAATTTCTCCTTTTCAAGTATGTATCCAATTTCCTTTTAAAAATTGCTATTTAATCAGCTTCCATCATCCTTCCAGGCAGTGCATTCCAGATGACAATATATAACAATGACAAAATCTGTCTACTTGAACCACAGTAAAATGAGTGATATCTATAGGATAATTTGACTCTCTACGAGGAACAAACGTTGAACTGGTTATCAATGTTCATGTGTCTGCATGCTTTAAGGATGGAAAAATGCTTTCACAAAAATGATACTTCTCATTTTTTCCAAAGGGCTTTCCATACAAGTGCAATCACTGTTGCACTACAGAAGGATGCTATCTGGCATTTGGACTCACAACCTAAAATCTATTTTGGAAACTTTGACTTTCCTTTCTTGAGAAATAGTCTTGTCAGATGCTCGCATCAAACAAATACTGAAGATGTTTAAAATCAATATATGAAAACTATCATTCATCATGATTGTGAGGATGAGCTTTATTCAGTCAATGAAAACTAAGCTACCAAACTGCAAATTCAGGAATGAACACAGACACTGGGTAGAAACTTGTATTTTGGAGTTTAAGTGTGGCTTTAGGCTTGTTAATGCTCATTGTACCTGCTTGAGGCAGAATCAGTTATGTGCAATTAGCACAAACACTAGGTTTGTCTATGCAATTTGATGCTTCTAAGTGATGACAATCTTAGCATAGTGAAAGTAATAAAGGAACCTTAATTTCGTGGAACTTACCAATTTGAAATAATCTGTCTCCCAAAGAAGTATCAGCAGGGAACTCATCATTTGGTTTTGAAAAACTAGTACACATAAACAAACATGTATCAGTCATTCATTAGCCTGGAATCTGTTTGTATTAAGATTGTCACAGGCCTGTCTACCTTATCAGACCATTGCTGTGGCTTCTTCGAGTCTATGCCTGACCTCCTGACATGTCATGATCATCATCTTCACCTTCCTAATTGGAGGTGACCTCTTGGTCTCACTCTCTCAAGACGCCCACCCTTTGTTGAGTGCAGTTGCTGAAGGTGGAGATTCTTTCAGGTGTATATTATAGTGCACAATCTGAGCAGTGAAAGAATCAGAATGTCATTTTGAGCAGTCATACTTTCTATGGAATGATAGTCCTCATGGGCAGTATTATACCGCTCCTTAGTGTCAGTCTGAGGAATCCTCACTGGCATCATCAGTCAGATCTTCTGGAACTAGCCCCTTGTTTTCCAGCAACCAGCCTGTGATCAATGAGGAACATTAAATACTTCACGACCAGTGAGCATACCAGAATATAGGACCCATGACAGCTCCCTGGATATCGTGCACTAATTTGGCTGCTGCGGTCACATATTAGGTGAACATCGAGGGTGTGGAACCTTTCTCTCTTGGCAAAGACAGCTAACCGATGGGAAGTCTGATGACAATAAGTGTGCACTTTACACCTGTGCCTATTGCAGCAAAACTGTGGCCCTGGATGCCTAATTCTCTGCATTAGCGAGAATCTCACTAATTCCTTGATCTTTCTCTTACATTCAGTGACTGTTTTGTCTATTTTGAATTTCTTTGCGAAATTTGGTGAGGTGACTCTTGTGAGCATTTGAGAGTGGCTGACTGAGAAATTCCATAAAAGTGGAACCCTGAATGAATTTGTGCAATGGTCCATCTGAAGGAGTTCTGAGTCACTGCCATCTACAAGGCACTTGGCATAGGACTGGCTCCAGAGCCATCATATGAAGGCAACAACATCCTGGGACATTCTGAAATAAAGTATATGGACACCTTCAACATTGCATCAATATCAGTTTGGAGATAGCCATGTTGATGCTTGTAAATTCTAGTTCCGGCCAATGCTCATCATCAACGTGACCTATGATTGCTTGAATATCGTGCCTGTGCAAGTTAGTCTGCTGATTGTGCTTGCTGTTGTTCCTCCTGGATCTTTCTGTGCTGCTTCCTCCTCATCAGCAGGATGACCAGAAGATGGATAGGGATCCATTGTGCCACCAATTTCAGGAAATATGAGAATACAATTCATGATGCATACAGCTATCATGTTTTTGAGCTCTAAACTGTGCTCCACAATGCCTCTGCTGTGCATTGACTCCACATTTATCTTACCCTGGTCTCCTCTCCAACCTGCAGGTACACATTGGTAAGATCCACCTATACAGCCCCAGAGGAGAGCTCCTTGTGAGCAACCATTCAGATGCATGGGGACAGAATGCATTGCCCGCATTACTTAAAACATCGTAATGCACAAGTCTCAGTTTCTCAGGGAGGTTTAAAAAATTCATTCACAGGATGAAGGCATCACTGGCTCGGCCAGCATTTATAGAGCCAAACAGCACAGAAACAGGGGCCAAATCATCAATGCTGACCAAGTTTCCCAATTTCTAATTGCCCAGAGGGAAGTTCAAAGTCAACTATATTGCTATTGATCTGGAGTCACATGTTGGCCAGACCAGGTAAGGATGGATTTTTCCTTCCCTAAAGGCCATTCATGAACTCGATGTGTTTTTCCAACAATCAACAATGGATTCAAGGTAATCAGTAGACTCTTAATTCCAGATTTTTATTGAATTCATATTTCACTATTTTTCATAGGCCAATTCAGACCTGAGTCCCTCAACTATTGTTAGCTTCTGAAATGGGCCATTGTCAACCTCTGATCCATCCCCTTCAACCCCTGGTTATTGATACCTTTATGAAGGGCAAACATTTCTTTCTATGTATCTTATCTATGCCCTCATAATTTTGAAGACTTCTGAATAGTTTGGGTCTCCTTATATAAGGTGAGATATCCTGGCATTAGAAGGAGTTGAGAGAAGATTTTCTTGGCTGATCCCAGGCAAAGAGGGTTTCCTTGTGAGGTGTGTTTAATTGATAAGTCTCCACTCATTAGTGAGTTTAGAAGAATGAGACGTGACCCCGTTGAAACATAGAAGATTCTGAGAGGATTTGCAAGGTAGATGCTGGCAGGTCCTGAGAAGATCTACGACTGGAGGACAGAATATGAGAGTAAGAAGACACCCATTTAATAAAGAGGTGAGCAGGATTGCTTTCCCTCAGACCACATTAAATCTGTAGAATTCGTTATTGCAAAAGGCGTGGAAAATATTTCATTAGTATATTCAAGGCTGAGATAGACAGATTTTTTTTTAATCAGTGAGGGAATCAGGGTTATGAGGAAAAGATAGGGCAATTGAGTTGAGGATTACCAAATCAACCATGATGTCATTGAATGGTGGAACAGATTTCATGGGTTGAATGACTTACTACTGCCCCTATTTATGGTCTTAAGTATTGCCTAAAATAAGCTGCCAAATTTAAAACACCTCAAAACTATAATGTCTATGTATTCTATTGGCCTAGAAGTTTTGTGATTAGATTTTATGCACATTTTTACAAAAAAATGTTAATGTATCCCTAGAAACAAAAATCAAGAACAGCAAGATGTGTTCCTATGCTGTCATTTTCTTCAATTAATTTGGAATAAACTGGAATGTCATTGAAAGACTGAGATACAGGGAGTTCTGGAGAGCTGTAAAGATCACTGTCGCTTGAGGGAAAATAGAAATTTGTCCGGTTTTATAAGAGACTGTTCTTTCTCTGGTAAAGTTGTTAGCTTGTCCACACTTTAATAGATAATAGCCAAATCCCAGAAGACAGCCACAGCTTTTCATCCTCTTCCATTCATTTTGGGTGAAAGCAACAACTTCTTTTGAAGGAGTTCCACAAGAAGAGTCATTATTGGTAAATTGTTTTTGCTCTTTCACTCACTCTCCTCTACCTCTGCGTTGCTGTGTCAGTCTGAAAAGAAAAAAATGTCACTTTTGCTTTGCTCATTGAACAGGCCTGATACTACTGAACTTTCCCTTTCTACTAGCCTGAGACTTTCTTGAGTTCACCAGTTCCTGTTCAATAGGAAAGAATGACAATTCAACCTACAGTCAACTCTCAGTCACTAAGTTCACTGCTCCTAACTATGGGGCTGGATTCTGAAAGCTTGTGATTTCAAATAAACCTGTTGGACTATAACCTGGTGTCATGTGACTTCTGACTTTGTCCACCCCAGTCCAATACTGGCACCTCCGCATCACAAACTTCTCTCTGACAGTTGTTAGTCAATTTAGAGATAGAGAGATCATTTGTTCCAAAGCAAAAAACAAACTCTCCACTATTCCATTTTCCAACAGTTTAGTCTCCACTGGTTTCAAATGACGCAGTAATTCTCTTTAGCCAGTGTGGTGTTGACTGCAGAATCTCATTGGCTCTGTTGTGTCTCATATTCAAATAGTCAATCTGTCTAGCTGAGATTCACACCCAGAAGCGAGTAACACGTTATCCCTTTTAATTCCCTTTGCCACTCAGAACCGTGCTAGGATAATCCTTCAAATGGGCAAACAGGGGCACAGAATTTGATATTAATGCAGATGCACACCAGTTGGAACAGGCTTTGAAAGAAGACATGTCAATGATCTGCAGCACGTTCCTGAGAAATATTTGATTGGCAGCATTGAAGCAGAAATTCAGCTCACGTTTTTGGACAAATTGTGGACACTCAAGCATGAAAGTTATGCAAGTGAACAATGCTCGCAAATCAGAGAATGTCATGATGACATGCAAAATGTTTGATTTTGTTGTGAACTTTGGATCATTCAAGATGAAAAGACCATTAGACCATAGACACAGAAATTAGGCCATTTGGCCCATCGAGTCTGCTCCACCATTCAATCATGGCTGAAACCTCATTCTCCCGCTTTCTCCCTTTAACCTTTAATCCCTTGGCAATCAAGAACTTACCTATCTCTGTTTTAAATATACTCAATGACCTGGCCTCCAGAGCTTTCTGTGACAATGAATTCCACAGATTCACCACTAACTGGATAAAGAGGTTTCTCTTTATCTCCATTCTAAAGTGTCTTCCCTTTACTCTAAGTCTGTACCCTCAGGTCCCAGCCTCTCTTGCCAATGGAAACATCTTCCCAACGATCTCTCTGTCCAGGCCATTTAGTATTTTGAAAGTTTCAATCAGATGTGCCCCCCCCCCCCTCCCCCACCCAACCTCCTAAACTCTCTTGAGTATTGTCCCAGAGTCCTCAAAATTCCTCATATGTTAAGCCTTTCATTCCTGGGATCATTCTTGTAAACCTCCTCTGGAGCTGCTCTCGGACTAATACATCTTTCCTAAGACATGGGGCCCTAAATTGCTCCAAATACTGTAAAGTTGGTCTGACCAGACCCTTACAAAGCTTCAGAAGTACATCCCTGCTTTTATATTCCAGTCCTCTCGCGATGAATGACAACATTGTATTTACCAACTCAACCTGCAAGTTTACCTTAAGAGATACCTGGAGTAGAACTCCTAAGTTCCTTTTCACTTCAGGTTTCTGAATTTTCTCCACATTTAGAAAATAGTCCATGCCTCTCTTCTTCCTACCAAAGTCATGACCTCATACTGTCCCACATTGTAGTTCATCTGCTACTACTTTGCCCATTGTCCTAAGCTGTCTAAATCTTTTTGCAGCCTCCCTGCCTCCTCAATACTACCTGCCCATCCACCTATCATTGTATCATCTGCAAACATAGCTAGAGTGCCCTTGGTTCCTTCATTCAGATCATTAATGTATAAAGTGAAAAGAGGACTGTTGTGGAACACCACTAGTCATTGGCTTCCATCCTGAGAAGGGCCCATTTTTCCCCACCATATATCTTCTGCCAGGCAGCCAATCTTCTATCCATGTTAGTATCTTGTTTCCAACACCATGGGCCCTAATGTTATTCAGCTGCCTCCTGTGCAGCATCTTATCAAATGCCTTCTGGAAGTCCTGATAGATAACATTCATTGACTTTCCTTGGTCTAACTTGCTCATTACCTCCTCAAAGCATTCTAACAGATTTGTCAGGTATGGCCTCCCCTTGATGAAACCATGCTGTCTTTGCCCTATTTTACTCTGCACTTGCAAGCTTTTAGAAGTCTCATCCTTCACAATGGACTTCAAAATCTTACCAACAACTGAGGTCAGGCTAATTGGTCTATAATTTCCTACCTATTGTCTTGCTGCCTTCTTAAACAGGGGGGTTACATTAGCGATTTTTCCAGTCCTCCGGGACCCTCCCTGATGCCAGTGATACCTGAAAGATCACCACTAAAGCCTCCATTATCTCTTTTGCTATCTCCTTCAGAATTCTGGGGTGTAGCCCATCTGGTCCAGGTGATTTATCCACTTTCAGACCTTTCAGTTTTTCCTAGCACCTTCCCCTTGGTGATGGCCACCATACTCATCTCTTGCCCCCCTGATTTGCTTGAATTTTTGGGATATAACACATGCCTTCCACCATGAAGACTTACGCAATGTACTTATTCAGTTCCTCAGCCATTTCTTTGTTCCCCATTACTACTTCTCCAGCTTACAGCTTACAGAAAATTAATCACTGTCAGGAAGGACAAAGTTAGATATGAAACAAAGTATTACAAAAAGCAATGTTCAAATGGATTGATCACCTGCATGCTGTAGAACATTGTTCACTGAGCATTAGTGTTAAGTAAAAACAATTAAAGTATTTGAAATGTGATGATCAGCTGTTTAAAGTAATCTGGATAGCAAGAGCACCAATCATTTGATTCTTTAAGAGTCAGGTGTAAAGATGGACTTGAAGAAGATAACAATCAATGCAGGAAGTTCAAGTTTTTGGTCATTTTATGTACTTGGCTGAAAGCCAAATGGTCCATGACCCTGTTAACACACTTTGAGTCCTTATTTGATTAACAACTTTGTCTGTCTAATCTCTGCTGTTGATTTCACAATGCTCATTCCTGATGAAGGGCTTTTACCTGAAACGTCAAATTTCCTGTTCCTTGGATGCTGCCTGACCTGCTGCGCTTTAACCAGCAACACATTTTCAGCAATGCTCATTTATTCCAAGTTAAGAAATTTCAAATGTTTGCAGTTTCAACTGTGGATTCTTTAAAGGATCTGGCCATTGACAATTTTATTGTACTTTCATAAAAATTGCATCTTTAAATCACAATGGAAGGATATCAATGAATAACTAATTTTTTGAAGAAAAACCTTATTTTAGATATCTAAAAGCCAGTATAAGAATCATTGTTCCTGTATAGTGTATAGTGTGTGAATAGGCCTGGAAATGACACAGCTTGACATGAGACATGAGAAGTCATTAGGTTTGGGTGGAGTGCGAAGCCTGGAAATGAGGAACCATTGGGGATGGATGGGACAATGACTCGGATTGGAGGCCCAAGGAGCCAGAGAGATAAAGGGAAGGGATTGGTGTGGATTGGGCTTGTGGAGAGTGAGAAAATGAGACTGCCTTTGAACATTTTCCTGGGGTAAACGACTATGTTTGATGTTTCCTTTCCTACAATTAAAATCCCATTTTCGCAGGTAGCATTTCCTAAAGTGGATGGTTGAAGCTGGATATATTCCCACCATCACGTTTATTTGCCTTGTGGATAAAAACTATCTGCTCTCCTCAACTCTACTTTTTTTGAAGATTTGTTCCTATTCAGAAAAAGAACATACTTTTGTATGTCGGGAAAAAATACTTACTGTAAACTGTGTTACGATTCTATAGAGACTGATGTAAAATGATTTTTTTTTAAAAAAACATCTAATTTCCAGTTATTCATGTTTTAAGCTATTTCAGAAACAAACAGATGAAAAGCATTATTGACTAATATTATTTTTGCAGTCAAATTATACCTTTCAAAGACAGAACTTTTAAAACAACTGAAGAAAATCCATTATTAGCCAAATATTATAGCTTTGTTTGAACTTTTCACAAATTTGGTCCTTCAAAGCTCTCTCTCCCAGATTCTGGAATATCAACCATGTCTTTGAGTTTTCAAGGATATCTTAGAAACCTTTCTCCTCTTAAAGGCCATTCTATGGCAATCACATGGGCTTTGTATCCAAGTAGAAATACAAATTAGCTATCCTTGAGTCCTTTTAGTTTGGAATTAACTACATCCTTTTCTACTGCTCTTCAATTATTCAAATGTTGGTGGTAAGAAGTGTAAGAATGAATTATAAGGAAGACATGCTGGACTGTGTCAATTAGGGAATAATAGTGGTATCCACTTGATGTTGAGTGGCTGGAGAATCCTGATAGAGTGCAGAAGAGAAGCTAAATATGACAGACTAAGGTAGAGTGACATCCTTTAAACAAGAGAAGAGATTTAAAATTAAAAGTTAAGAGAACAAACTATTTTTGGACCACTATTCAATAGAAAGTAATTCAAAGAAAGAAAAACTGACAGTAAACTAAAGTATTATGAAGTCATTCATGAAAAGTGAGTATCTTCTAAGGTTTGCTCAGTGAGCTAGAAGGTTCATTTTCAGACGTTTCGTCACCATACTAAGTAACATCCTCAGTGAGCCTCCAAATAGAAGATGCATTTAGAGGCTCACTGATTATGTTGCCTAGTATAATGATGAAATGTCTGAAACTGAACCTTCCAGCTCAACAAGCAAACCTACATCCAGACTCTCAACCTGAGCTACAAATCTCAAAATTCAGTATCTTCGGAGTTGACTTTTTAAAACCTGCCTGATGGTTCACTGGGATAGTGTGATAATTACTTGTATCTGCCTCTCAGTTCAGTTTGAGAAGTTTTCTTTGTATAGCCTCATTAGTAAAGTTTAAAAAAAGTTACAAAGGATGTAGTTATTTTATCAATTCAAACGGTGACTAAAACAGAATGCAAATTTTTCCTTCAAGACATAAAAAGCCATTCCTTTTCTAAATCCACCAACAGACCAATTTGAACAATTAACTACTCATTAGCTATAATTTTAGGGATGAACCCATAGAACTAAAAATAGTGAACAAATGAACAAGGGTGGAATCTTCCCAACCTCTGAGTGATGTGGGATAATAATGTGTAGTTGGTAAAGTCTGGCAATATCAGAGAAATAAAATTCTTGAAATCAAGAAACAATAATTTGAATTTATATTCAAAGACTTTCATGGTGAGATGTAATGGCCCGTTTGCACATACTAGCCTCTCATTTTTACCGACTCTTGTTTCATTTATATATCGTTTGTGATTTCGCCAGGCAGTGGAGAGAAGATAGACAGTAGTATTCCTAATATGAAAGTTTGATTGGTACCTGTTGGCTGCGACTCCTCTGCATTTTCATCACAGATTGATTTTGGTCAGCATTGCCCAACACCTCAGAACATGCTCTATGGCTGGTGATCATCTATACCCTCCATCTACAGAAGTTGGCATCAGCAAAGCACCAGCCCTTTAACATCATCAGAAGACATTGGGTACTCACTTTTAATACAATTCAGCACTCCAACAGTGCACTTTGGAGCTCACTGCTAACTTATGTGGCAATGTTGCTGCTAGGCTGCTTTGCACACAAGGAAAGGCATCTGTCTCATGCGTCAGAACAGGGTAGATCTCAGTGTTCTTAGGCTGTTTTCAGCACTCAGTCAACCTCAATGAATAGTTAAAAGGGACTACAATCAGTCAAGAGACTGGTTCTTCATCAGTCAAAAAAGGCGGTGAGGTGTCCTGTGAGTGAGTGGAATGCACAGCGATGAAGTTCGTAGTTTAGAGGGATGGGTTGGGTGACAGCCATTGAGGAAGATACTACATTGCAATATCAAAATCAGTAAACCATGAGCTTTTTAGAAGGGGAGTGTAATGGCAAAGTTAGGATGACATAGAGAAAATTATGACCCTTAGTCTTGCAGAGTGCAGAAGGTCATTCAATCATGGCTGACGGGCATTTCAACTTCACTTACCTGCACTCTCCCCGAAGCTCTTAATTCCTTTTGAAATCAAGAATTTATCAATCTCTGCCCTGAGGACATTTAACGCCCTAGTCATTTAACGTGGCAATGAATTCCACAGGCCCACCACATTCTAGCTGAAGAAATGTCTCCTCATTTCTGTTCTAAATTCATGCCCTCTAATTCTAAGGCTGTGCCCAAGAGTCCTAGTCTCCCCACCTAACGGAAACAAATTCCCAGCATCCACCTTTTTACGCCATGCATTATCTTATACATTTCTATTAGATCTCCCCTCAATCTTCTAAACTCTAATGAATACAATCCCAGGATCCTCAGCCATTCATCGTATGTTCGGCCTACCATTCCATGGATCATCCGTGTGAATCTCCACTAGACACGTTCCAGTGCTAGTATGTCCTTCCTGAGGTGTGGGGCCCAAAATTGGACACAGTATTCTAAATGGAGTCTAGCTAGAACTTTATAAAGTTTCAGTAGCACATCGCTGCTTTTGTATTCCAACTCTCTGGAGATAAATGACAACATTACTTTTATTTGGTCTTACCAACTCTAACATCTGAGACTCCTGACCTTTGCTTAGCGAAAAGTTATTTATCTCAGATTTAAAATTAATAACTGATATTGCATCTATCTATTACCATTTATGGAAGAGAGTTTCAAACATCTACCAGTTTGTGTTTGTAGAAAAGCTTCATAAAATTTCCCCAAATGGTTTGACCCTCATTCTCAGACAATGCTCCTTAGTTCTAGAATCTAACCAGCACCAACACGAACAGATGGGCTGCCCATTTGCATCTCACTCCATCCCTCCTTTTCTAACATTTTAGAAGAAAACCGCCCACAACTGGGAAGAAAGAGCCAAGACAGGTGAAGGACTGACCAATAATTGACTCCTCAACTCATACAAGGAGAGGATCCTGATCCTGACAGACCACATACAATCCTTTGGATTGGTTTTGGACTCTGCCTTTGTGTTGGGATCTTCTCACAGGAACTGTCCCTTTTGTGTACCAATTAATCTGGTATAACATGTGCTTTGTCAACGCGAATCCACTATAATGCAATTGATGCATTGTGGACACTGTTTGGATAATGCTAACTTTCTAAGAGAAAGTGAGGACTGCAGATGCTGGAGATCAGAGCTGAAAATGTGTTGCTGGAAAAGCACAGCAGGTCAGGCAGCATCCAAGGTGCAGGAAAATTGATGTTTCAGGCATGAGCCCTTCTTCAGGAATGAGGAGAGTGTGTCAAGAAGGCTAAGACAAAAGGTAGAGAGGAGGGACTTGGGGGAAGGGCTTTGGAAATGCGATAGGTGGAAGGAGGTTAAGGTGAGGGTGATAGGCCGGAGTCGGGGTGGGGCGGAGAGGTCAGGATGAAGATTGCAGGTTAGGAAGGTGGTGCTAAATTCAAGGACTCCTCCATCACCAGACCATAGCAACATGACGGCTGGAGGAAGAGCGCCTCATCTTCCACCTAGGAACCCTCCAACCACAATGGATGAACTCAGATTTCTCCAGTTTCCTCATTTCCCCTCCCCCCACCTTATCTCAGTCCCAACCCTTGAACTCAGCACCACCTTCCTAACCTGCAATCTTCTTCCTGACCTCTCCGCCCACACCCCCACTCCCCCCTATCACTCTCACCTTAACCTCCTTCCACCTATCGCATTTCCAACGCCCCTCCCCCAAGTACCTCCTCCCTACCTTTTATCTTAGCCTGCTTGGCACACTCTCCTCAATCCTGAAGAAGGGGTCATGCCCGAAACGTCGATTCTCCTGCTCCTTGGATGCTGCCTGACCTGCTGTGTTTCTCCAGCAACACATTTTCAGCTCTAATGCAAACTTTCGACTGACTGGGTTTAGCGATTTTCGATAGCCATCTTCTACAGTACAATTTTCTATAGCAGTTTTTCATAGTGCGATTTCCAATAACATGAGATTGCAGAGGAACGGTGGCTCAATGGTTAGCACAACTGCCTCACAGCGCCAGGGACTAGGGTTCAATTCCAACCTCTTGCAACTGCTTATGTGGAGTTTGCATTCTCCAAGTGTCTGTGTGGGTTTCCTACAGATGCTCTCGTTTCCTCCCACAATCCAAAGATGTGCAGGTTAGGTGAATTTGGCTAAATTGCCACAATGTTCAGGAATGTGTAGGTGAGTTGCATTTGTCAGCTGCAAATGTAGCATAATAGTGAGTTTGAGAAGATGTTGAGGTTCTGGATTTAGGTTTGCTCACTGAGCTGGAAGGTTTATTTCCAGATGTTTCGTCACCCTACTAGGTAACATCTTCAGTGGGCCTCCAGGTGAAACACTGTTGATAATTCCTACTTTCTATTTATATGTTTGGGTTTCTTTGGGTTGATGATGCCATTTCCTGTGATGACATCACTTCCTGTGCTTGCGTCATTTCTTGTTCTTTTTCTCGGAGGTGGTAGATGGGGTCTAACTCGATGTGTATGTTGATAGAGTTCCAGTTGGAATGCCATGCTTCTAGGAATTCTCATGTGTGTCTATGTTTGGCTTGTCCTAGGATGGATGTGTTGTCCCAATCGAAGTGGTGTCCTTCCTCATCTGTATGTAAGGATATTAGTGAGAGAGGGTCATGCCGTTTTGTGGCTAGTTGATGTTCATGTATCCTAGTGGCTAGTTTTCTGCCTGTTTGTTCAATGTAGTGTTTGTTACAGTCGTTGCACAGTGTTTTGTAAATAACATTAGTTTTGGTTGTTGTCTGTATAGGGTCTTCCAAGTTCATTAGCTGCTGTTTTAGTGTGTTAGGTAGTATGCACTGTATATGTGATTTTCCTCTGCTTTGCATAGTTCCTCTGTGCTACAGTGTGTCATGACTCATTGGAATAACGTTCTGATGCAGGTTGTTTGTGGATGTTGGGGTGAAATTCTCCTGTGGAAGCTGCATCAAACAAGCCACCACATACTGCAGCACTGACAAACTATACAGAGCAGAGGAAAATCTCCCATACAATGTATTCAAAAAGTACCCAATGAACACAGTCTGCAGATTTCTCAGCAATAAACCCATACAAGCCGTCAAAACCCTAGCCACTCTCCCCAACATCAAAGACATCTCGGAAATGACTGCCAGACTACTCAGACCTTGGCATCATGGTAGCCCACAAACCCAGCAACACGCTAAAACAACAGCTAATGAACTTGAAAGACCCTATACAGACAACAAGCAAAACTAATGTTATTTACAAAATACCGGTATGTGTTGTTGCAGTTATATAGGGCCTTGGTGAGGTCACACCTAGACTTTTTTGTGGGCAGATGTGGTCTCTTTTTCTAAGGAAAGAAGCTCTTACTCTTGAGGGAGAGCAAAAATGTTTCCCAGGCTAATGGCAGAACCGACGTATGAGGAGAGATTGGTTAGGTTAGGATTGTTTTCACTGGAGTTCAAAAGAATTGGGGGGGGGGGGGGTGGGGGGGGTGGGGGGATGTCATAGACACTTATAATATTTTAACAGGACTAGACAGATGCAGAGAGGATGTTCCCCATGGTGGGTGTGTCCAGAACCAGGGGTCACAGTCTGAGGATTTGGGGCAGATCATTTAGGACGGAGATGAGAAGACATTTCTTCACCCAAAGAGTGGTGAGCCTGTCGAATTCATTACCACAGGAAGTAGTTGATGCTAAAACATTGAGTTTATTCAAGAGGTGGTTAGATATAGTACATGGGGCAAATGGGATCAAAATTTATGGGGAGAAAGCAGGCTATTGAGTTGGTCTTGAAGGGCTGAATGGCCTCTTCCTGCTCATACCTACTATGTTAGCTGTAAGTCTGTCCCTGCAGTCACAGGGTCCTTGCAACACTGTGTCCCAAAGTGCAGTATTGACACGTAGTAGCATTCTGTCAGTGGACCTGAAAAGTGCCATGGGAGTTTAGATTCGATTCCACAGTGTGGAAGCAGGCCTTTCGGCCCAACAAGTCCACACCAATCCTCCGCAAAGCAACTCACCCAGACTCATTCCCCATATTTCCCCTTGCCTAATGCCCCTAACACTATGGGCAACTTAGCACGGCCTGCACATCTTTGGATTGTGGGAGGAAACCATACAGACACAAGAAGAATGTGCATAGACAGTCGCCCGAGGTGAGAATCGAACTTGGGTCCCCGGCGCTGTGAGGCAGCAGTGCTAACCACTGTGCCATCTAATCTAAACTCTCATGGCAACTGTCTGGTCCACTGACAGTTCTGAGAGGATGGTCAGTGTTGGAAGAGGGCATTCAGCCCTTCAAGGCCAACTCAATAACCTGCCAGTGTGAATGGATGGGGAGTTAAGTTTGCCAGATGCCCTGAATCATGTGCTGAGATATTGTTGCCAAATGTCCAAGGTGATTTGAGCTGAAGTTGCCAGATACCTGTTCTGATTTCATGTCAGGCACTGTCAACATCTAGTTTCTTTGTGGTGGGTGTAGCCCAGAAAGCTCAAAATTAATGCGGTGAGATATGTAGTTAATAAGGGTGACAACAAGCAATAATCTCTGACCATAGGCATTTTGCCATTCCCTAGTTGGAATTTCAGCTCGATTTCTGAAACTCTATTTGAAAATGCATTGAGTTGCTCCTCCCATGGAGAAAGACCTCCTCAGACTTCTCATGTGACTCTTCTCAATTTTTTTGTCACAGCCAACACCATTCGGGATCCTATAGGATTCTGTCCAATGAATTCTTTGGTAGCACTCAGAACCTTGAATGTAGTTGAGCATAAAATCTCACTGCTGGTTTAAAGCTCTACTGGTAAAATCTAACTTTATCTGAATAGGATTGGCAATTTGTTGGACACTTTACAGGTCTTTGAAATACGTTGTGTAAACATTGTATAAAATCAACTATTTTGCTTACTAAGAAATTTTATCCCCCAATTAAAATATATTCTTTTGTATAAAATCAACTATTTTGCTTACTAAGAAATTTTATCCCCAATTAAAATATATTCTTTTGCAATGAATATTATTTTTGAACAGACTACTATACATTTCATGTATTTCAAAGGTTTAAATTCCTGTCTTCAAAACTGGTTTGAAACAGTGTTTTTAAAAGGAAATTGTCATGTGCTCTTTCAAATCTTTAATGAGATTAGATTCCCTCCAGTGTGGAAACAGGCCCAACCATTCAAAGAGTAACCCATCCAGACCCATTTTCCTCTGACTAATGCACCTAACACTATGGGCAATCTAGCATGGCCAATTCACCTAACCTACACATCTTTGGACTGTGGGAGGAAACCCGCACAGACACAAGAAGAATGTACAAACTCCGCACAAGCAGTCACCCAAGGCTGGACCCTGGTGCTGTGAGGCACCAATGCAGACCACTGAGCCACCGTGCTGCCCCACAACTTTCTATATTGCAAAGAGATATAGACCAGGAAGTATTAATTTGAAATCTGGTGAAAGGAATTGAATTTTCAGAATTTCCATTTGGGTGGATATCTGTTGTCAGTAGTCTTGAGTACCATGTCTTATTAAAATATATTTGCACATGGAACAGAAAGCAATTTATTTTGCATGGTGAAAATTGGAAAAGTAAACAGAAAATGCTTCAAGTACTCATGTTCCATAGAATGAAGAAATGTTCCATAGCTCAGGCAACACACATGAAAACACCAAACCAGAACTGATGAAAGACCCATTGTATTGGTTTCTCTCTCCATGTATGTTGCCACACCTATGGAACATTTTCAGCATTTTCTCTTTTGATTTCATGCTTATGAATGTTAAGTATGGGGTTCAGCTGTTGTTCACTTGATCAACTGATTGACCAAAATTCATTGGCAAGGGTCATGTGTAAAGGTGTAGACATTACACACTTTTGGCCCTAGCTTTAGAGCAAAACGGACCAGTCTCAGTTACTACATTCCATGTATGCTCAGTGTTATCGATGCCTTAAAGCTAGCCACCATGAATAGATAGACCTAATTTAAAAGGAAAACGGTACTCCTGGGGAGTTTTCAGATGAAAAGAAAACCAGAGGAGTGGGACAAAGTGATAACTTGAAAAACTGTTAATTAGGCAAAGGAAATACTCTCGGAAACTTCACAAATTTGTGTCACAGTAGCAATTACATAAATAGCAATTTTTTGCAGTGGTGATTTTTTGGATATAGACTATTTTCAATGCATATTTATACACAGACAGAAAATAGCTAACCTGACAATATTTCTGAGGAGGAGTAGGAAAATGTCAACTTAAAAGTCTCACTAGGTGCCATAACACATACTTAAGAAGTCATCACTTCTCAGAATATAATCAGATGATGTTTTGCAGTCCTAATCAGAAAGTACAAACTGCTTCTTGAATGCTGTTCACAACTTCGAAATATATCTACAAACCTCTGTCCTGAGCCTCTGGAATCCAAACCAACAGCCGCCAATTATTCTGAATGTTGCAGTATATGATTTTTAAGTAGTATCAGGGCCATATCAGGACCTGAAATAATTCTGTTTTCTTCCATCACCATTTTCTAAATTTGAATACATTTTGAAAAAAAAATCACAAATATAAAGAACGTCAGAACTAGATGTCAGATTAAATTAATTGCATGATAAAGTATCAAGGCAATCAAAATAAGAGCTGAATAAAATAAAGGTTACAAAACAGGCCTGTTCAAACTGATTTCCTATTCAAACTTTTCAGTCGAGAATTGTCTGTGTATTGGCACCCAGATGTCGGTGCAAACAAATGTAAAGTATTAAAGGCTGCAGAAATTTGGGTGTTAAGTGAGTTACATAAATTGTCGTATTGTGCTCAGTCTCCTCATTCTATGAAGATTAACTGTTAATACATTGGGCTAAATGCATTTGCAGCCAGTACAGTGTTCTGGTTCCAAGCTACAGAATGTTGTGCTGGAATTAATTTGTTCAAAGGCTCTCTTAAATTGAGAGGTGCAGCAGGCAAGTCAAATGATTTTCTTGTATTTTACTGCAATTTATTTGAGTATTTGTATTTCTTTGAATTTACTTTTGATGGCAGCAGTATGCATCATCAAAAATTCAAAGGCATCCTCAATTGTTGATTAGTAAATATGCTCTATCAGATGAGAGTAAATAACAGTGCAGATGGATTGTAATGCTATTTTGAAATCTTCAGAAACAAATCTATTGTTTGACTTCAACATCTTCTTTAAATCCAAATGTTTACATTGATTCATTGCGTTTTTATGCTTGCATGTATTCCATGTAGGTTGAGAGGAAATACTTGTAAATTATCATCAGCAAAATGGACTTAATTGCAGATTATAGAGCAATATACATACCCAATAAATAAATAAGGAAACAAAATAAGGCTGGATTGTCCTTAGAACAAAAAAAAACAAATGAATCATCATAAATGGGAGATACATCATTGAAAGATGTGTTCTTTGAAATATTCTACTTTCTCAAATTAAAGTTCTTGTAAGATTGGTTGTGACCATCTTTCAACTGTTGTGCTGTGATTAACACTGCTATTTGGCTTTTATGTAACATCACCAGGTCTATACAAGTTATGACTAACTGCAAAAATAAGTCTCCAGTTGATATTTAAGATATCAGCCCCTTCAGTGGTACATATTCTGCTCAGAAGGAGGAACCTAAAGATCTGTCTGTCATTTTAGTCAGGTCTACATCACATATGGACTCATTGTATACTTGATAACAAACTTTGAAAAGGCTACATTTTCCTCTGTAATATATTTCCCCTGGAATCAAAATATTTCTACTTGCTGTGAGACAAAAAAAAGCATGTTTCCTCACCTAAGGAAGCAGAGTCTGAGGAAAGGACAGAATTGCTTTTTGTTTTAATTATTTCATAGGATGCATCCATCACTGGCAGGGTCAACATTACTTGCCTACCCCTAACTGCCCTTAAGCTCAGTGGCTTGCTAGGTCATTTAGAAGGGCACTTAATTGTCAATTATATCGTTCTGGAGTCACGTGTAGGCCAGATTCTGTAAGGACAGCAGATTTTTCTCCCTAACAGTCAGTAGAGAACTAAATGTGTTTTTACAACAATCAATGATAGTCATGGTCAGCATTACTGGAATGAGATTTCCTTTCCACATTTTATCAATTAGCTTTACGTTCCACCAATTACTGGGTGGGATTTGAATTTCAGTCCACAAATTATTACTCTGTGCTTTTGGATTACTTATCTAGTGACATTATTAATCCACCACCATCTCCTTACAATGAATAAGAATAGACACTTGCACTCAAACATTTGCCACATAAGAGTGCCCATATGATGTTGTGAGAGGAGAGGAAGTCCTGGTGGATCAGAAGTCCTGCCCTCAGAGATAGAATTTTCCAATTTTGTAGGGCTGGGTTTGGATGTGACTTGGGATTTGCACTGGCATTGTTTAAAGAGGCAACAGACCACTTGAATAAACAACTGCATTCTCTTTTGTGTCATTTCAGTGAATCAGTGAATTAAGTGTCTGAAACATAACTTATGCATATTTGATCAATTAAGAGCAAGTATGAGACTTCTGGATCACATTAAGTGATGCCGTTGGGGAGGTAAACTACTCCCTCGTTGAAGTTAATCTATACTCTGGAAAAGGTGAAGTACTCTTTGGGAATGTTAAAAGTGGGCATATTTGTTTCTAAAAAGTGCATAAATGCATTGGAATTGTCTAGCTATCAGAGAATCACCAAAGCTGTCAAAGATCTGTTAAACAAAAATAGAAATTGTTGGAAAATCTCAGCAAGTTTGGCACCATTGGAACAGAAATCAGAATTTTCATCTTGGATTCAGTGACCCTTTTTCAGAACTCATCTTTTAAAGGTCTGGAAATGATCTGTTAACGTTGTCAATATGACAAAAGCTTTCACAGAACTGTCTAAATGTGGGTGCATTTTAAAGAAAAAATTGCTAGGTATTTTAGTGTGCCTGGAAACATAGGCCATTATAGAATTTGTGCGATATGACTGATTGTTTCCAACCCATCCTATTCACAATGTGATATCCTCTAGTATATATTAACTGCATAGATTGGAGGTTTTAGAAAAGATACATTTGGTTTCATAAGACACTAATCACTTAAATTTTTGTGTTCATTAAAGATTAGTTGGAAGAATTTCAATTTATGAATGGCTTTTAAATTTTTTTACTAGTGATGCAAACAATAAATACACAACTTTATTTTCTGCCAGCATGGATCCTCAGGCTTGTCATTGCCATACTTGGTAAGTTGGCATAGCAAATGCAGGGTGGTGCATGGGGTGACATGTGTTTGTATGAGTTAGTAATTTAGGCATGGTGGTATAAAGGTCTGACTGGTGATTTATGGGGAATAGGTGGCATAATATTATGATGGGCTAGAGATGTGGGCAGAAGGGTATAAGGTGGCATGTGTTGGCATGGATGGAGCATGGGAGTTTTGTGTGAGACAGTGGGGTAGGAGTTAAGGACTGGAGGGATGCTTTTGATTTCACTCTCTTTTTATAAAACGTCACAACAGTACTGATGCATGGAGGAAGACGTACCCAGTCCATATCTGCAGTTTGTCATTCTGTGGTCACTCCCAAGGAACATCCCCATATCAGCATGAAAATCAAACTTTCTGGAACATTTTATACTAGGTCGAGTTGAGAAATCAGAATGCCCCATCTAGAGGAATTCTGGAGCTTAGTTTGCATTCAGTTCTTCATTTGTGTCATTTTAACTTGCACATTCACATATAACCAAACAAACTTGATGTGACATGAAGTTGTAGATAGGCCCTGGCTCAAGGGATTTGTAACTTAGATGAAGTCAAAGTTGTAGTGATTTTAACAAGATCATCCAGGCAGACCCCATAGAATGTGAGTTCCCTGATTGAGGCTGTTAATCTGGTCCATCAGGGAGTCCTGGCTGACTGACATAAACAGGAGTATCAGGGGTTCTGTTCACACTGAGAACTGGCTCTGAGGAAGCTGGGTTGGTATCAAGGACACATGTAGATATAGGGTGACTTAGTGACGAGCCTCTGTGGAGTTATTTCAAAGGGATAAGATGCATTGAAACTGATGGGAGTGGAAAACAGTTTGATAGATGAGACCACTTCATTGGTAAGTTGAGTTTTGATGCTTTTTGCAGCTATTACTGAAGACTCCTCAGCATGATAGTTCTCCTGATGATTCATACATACTGTTCTGCCTCCAAAGAAGCTGGTAAAATTACCTCTGGGATCTCTCGGTGCAAGTTTTTTAGGCTGGTAAAGGCACATGGCCATAGTAAACTACTATTCTGTGAAATGCCTACATTGAAGCAATATGCAGAGCCTGTTGTGACTTTTGTCATAAGCGAAACTCTCCTTTAAGGTCCCTTATATCTCTATGACAACCTCGATAGAGACATTTGCCTTGATCTCTCGCTGTGTTTAAGCAACTCATAGTGAAATCATTATCTGTGGCAGCAACAGGTATGCCCTGTCATCTACAAGCCATCTGTTCATTTGACAATCTCTCGTGATGAGCACAGTGAGTGAAGGCTTCCTTGGAGAAATATATTGTGGAAAAATTAGAGCAAATCTAGCATTGACATGTTAGAACCTTTGCTTCTGGTCACACAAAATAGGGATATTCAGAGAATTATATCTCTTTCTATCAAGAGTGTTGGGAAGCTAACTGTAAAAGACTTGAAGCAAGAGATGATTGCCATCTATTGCATTCTGCATTTTGGGAAATCTGGAAGATAACAAAGCTAGACAGCCTTGTCATGATGCAGCTTAGCTATTACATCAAAATGGATGACGTTCTCAGTTTTCCAATTGGTGTGCTAGTTATTTATTAAATGTACACTGGGATAGCAGTCTTGGTGATATTACGTTCATTTCCTGTGGCTATACAAAGTAAACCAATGGCACTAATTCTCACAGAAAAGCTATCTGATCAGGTAATTTCAGCCATAGGTTTTGAAATTCTTTCAAGGCCAGCATTTGATACCCATCCTAAATAGTCCTTGGCTCACAAGGTCACTTTAGCGGTAAGAGTCAACCACATTTCTTTGCATCTTGAATCAAGTGTCAATCATATCACATTCCCAGACCAGGTAAGGGTGGCAGGATTTCTTCCCTGTAGAATATCAGTGAACCAGATGGGTTTTTAATGACAATGATAATTTCATGGCTGAATTACTGAAACTTGCTTTTCAATTTTAGATTTAATTAAATAATTCAAATTGCCCCAGCTGCTGTAATGGGATTTGAATCTAGAGCATTAATCTAGGTCACTAAATTATTAGTCTGGTATGAAAATTCTTCCTTTAAATCCAAGGTGATTCACTATAGAGAACAGAGAAAGCATCCCACTAATCCTTGTAAATCAGGTTAAATATGATTGAAGGAAGAGAGGAACTTGGTGAAATTATAATCACTGGGGAAGCAGTCCTGATCAAACTGATGAAGCTGCAGTTTGACAAGTCTCCAGGTCCTGAGGGGTTTTATACTATGGTCTTACAAGAAGCAACTAATGAGGTAGGAGATGCATTGATGTTTATTTTTCAAAATTTGTTAGATTTTGGAAAGATTCCTTTTGACTTGACGGCTACAAATATAACTACACTTTGAAGAAGAGAGGCAGGGAGTAAACAGAAAACTACAGGCCAGTTATCTGTCATGGAGAAGGAGTCAGAATCAATCCTTACGGAGGTTATAATTGGGCACTTGGAAAAAAAGATCTAGTTAACAGGGACGAGTCAGCATCAATTTATGAAAGGAAATTGTGTTTACCAATTGATTGAATGTCTTTGAAGGAGTAACGTGTTTGGATAAAAAAGAATTCAACTTTGACTCCTCGAAGGCATTTGACAAGGTTCCACATAAAAGGTTATTGTGCAAAGTAGAACTGTAAAGTGTAGAGGATAACATACCAGGATGGAAAGAGATTACCTGGCTTGCAGAGTATGCATAAATTGGCATTTATCACATAGGCAGGATGCGGTGAAATGGAAACGCATCCTATAGGGGTTTGGATTGGGCCTCAACTTTGTACAATTGATATTAATGACTTAGATGAGAGGATTGAAGACATGGTGTTTAAATTTGTAGTTGACACAAAGGTAGGCAAGAATGTATGCTGCATGGATGACATAACAAGGATGTAAATCTCTGCAGAGAGATTGAATGGGCAAAAAATCCTATAGATGGAACATAATGTGGGAAAATATGAAGTTGTTCATTTTGGCAGGAAGAATAGAAGAAAATTGTTTAAATGGAAAACAACTATAGAATTCTAAGATGCAGACGGATCTATAGGTTCGAGCATAACGCATTATTATGTAGGTACGGTAAATGATTAAGAAGACTATTGGAATGCAATCCTTTGTTGTAAGAGGAATTGAACATAAAAGTCAGGATGATATGCTTCAGATACCAGATACTGGTGTGACCACACCTCGCTACTGCATGCATTTTTGGACTCTTTGCTAATGGAGGGATGTAAATACTTGGTGGCATTCCAAAGGAGAATTATAAGATAGATGCCTGGAATGAGCAGGTTGCCTAATGAAGGTAGGATGGATAGATTAGATTTGATTAGACTAGATTCCATACAGTGTAGAAACAGGCCATTCGACCTAACAAGTCCAACCCTCCGAAGAGTAACCCACCCAGACCCATTCCCCTACGCTATATTACCTCTGACTAATACACTTAACACTGTGGGCAATTTAGCATGGCCAATTCACCTGGCGTGCACATCTTTGGATTGTGGGAGGAAACTGGAGCACCCAAAGGAAACCCACACAGACACGGAGAGAATGTGCAAACTCTACACAGATATGTTGCCTGAGGCAGGAATCAAACCCAGGTCCCTGGCGTTGTGAGGCAGCAGTGCTAGCCACTGAACCACTGTGCAGCCCCTGCATGGTTTCTACTGCAGCTAAGAACGAGGGATAACTTAATTGTGGCATATACAATCCTGAAAGGTCTAGACAAAGTGATTTCCTCTTCTGGGTAAGACCAGAACCAAGAGTCATCATTTTAAAATTAGGGATCGCAGTTTTAGGAATGAGATGAGGAGGAATTGTTTCTCTCATTGGGTTGTGTGATTTTGGAACTCCATGCATCAGTCAACAATGGTGGTGGAGTCATTGAATATTTTTAAGGCAGATGTAAATAGGTTACTCTTAAGCAAGGGGATCAAAGGTTATGAGTGATTTGGAGGAGTGCAGAATTTAGAACACAAGCCTATCAGCAATTATCTCACTGAGTGCAGCAGTAGGCTCTAGGGACTGAGAAGCCTACTTCTGTTGCTGATATTTATACTCACAGGAGAGTTGTTCAACATAATCAGACACTAAGTCATGTATTCAATATAACAGTACCTTGTTAAAATCCTGGGCAAATATGTCAATTTTAAGGAATATCTTAAAAGAGGCAACAAAATTTGACAGGCAGAGTTTTGTGAAGCACACTCCAGAGTTTAGGGTCTAAGCAGCTGAAGGTGCAATGACCAATGATGGAGCATTTAAAATTGTCAATTCTAAAGGAGTGCACAGTGGAAGATTACAAATACCTTAAAGGATTGTTTGGCTGGAGGAAACTACAGAAATAAGAGGAGGTGAAAAAAAACTCATCTCAGGGTCAAACATGATGCCAAGCTTGAAAAGCATCTGGTTCAGTCTTGGGTAGCTGCCAGGGAAGGACATGAAACTAGGGAATGGAGATTGCAAAATGGGCCATAAAGAATGCCTTTGGTCTCAGCAACATTTCAAAGAGAAGGAAATATTTGCTCATCAAGTACTGGCTAAGGACAGGCAGTCTGATAATTTAGCAACAGTGGAGAAATTGAGAGAGATGCTACAATAGAGCTGGGCATCCTCAGAGTACATGGAAAGCCAGTATTGTATTTTTAGATATAGTTGCTGACAGGATAAGAAATAGGAGAGGTGGCAGTCTGGGAATGGAAAGAGAAGCTATTGCAGATGTCACTCAGGGTATGATTGAATTAGCAGTGAGGGAATCATGCCACTACAGTCCTGCCCAGCTGACTGATGGTGAAAAGGCATTGGAGGAGCAATGGCAGTCCATGTCAAAGGCTGCAGAGAGATTGACAGTGATAAAAAGAGATCATTTTCCATTACCCTCATCAACTGAGATGTCATCTATAACTTTGATTACAGCTGTTTCAGTATTTGTGCAAGAATAGAGATAGTTCAGCTTTACAACCTCATTCAAAAACCAACATGTGGTAGAGACCAGGTTTATCAGCTCTGGATACAGTGCTGGAACATGGCTTTAACTCAACCCATGTACTCAAAAACACTAACCAGTAAAACAGTCAGATAATTGGGATGAAATGTCCACAATTCTGAGAAAAAAACATTCAATAAAAATCTAAGTGCTATAAACTTACAAGTATCATTATTTTTTCAAGTGATAATGAAAGATTTTTAAAAGCATGAATACATTTATGATGTAGTATTTTCAGGCAATGAAAGTTCAGAGTTCATTGAAAGTACCAAAGAGCAATTACTAATGGTTCAGTGGGTGAGCACATTGGCAGTAACTTTTATCATCATTGTGGGTCAAAAAGCCAATTACTTGTCTGGTAGTAAAATCCATGAGATATTATTTTCCAAACAAAAGATTCGTTCTGACAGCTAACCATCAAGCAATGAGACTGAACGTTCGTTCTACACATTAATGCAGTCTGGAGCTACTTCCATAGTTTCCCATACAGCATGTGTTGAGTAAAAGGACGTTTAAGTGACATAGAATTTTTTTTGTTTTTGCTAACATTTCCTAGCCAGGAAAATAATTTTTTGAGATTCTGTTGTTTTACAGACCATTTACAGAATTGCCTCCATGAGGAATCCAGAAGGGGAAGTACCAAGAAACTACTCGTCAGAATCATCCATGCATCACCAATCATCATTTTGCAGCTTATTGCAGAGAACCAATGACCTTTTTATTTACTATTTACTTCCATAGTTTCCCATACAGCATGTAGAAATCTGTATAGATCTATACTTGGTTCTAAAACTTAATTGGATTCTACGGTTTTATTTTGGCTTTTTTGCAATGTTGTTTACTGCTTAGAAATAGAAGGTACAATTTTGATATTAATTAATTAGTGTGCAGGATCATAGGCAGTTGGAGATTAATTGGCAGTAATATAATAATATATGATAATATAGTTGAAAACAGTATTCAATTTGTTCCTGCAATGAGAGCAGGAAGTAACATAACAAGGATAATGCAATTTTGCGTTTTTTTATTCAGTGGACATACTTAACAAAGAAAATTTCTAATCATATACACATTCAAAAAACAACAAAATGCCAAGAGAACTTTCTGAAGAAAGTATCCGCACAGAACATAAAAAAAACACAATTGTTATGAGAATTTTGTGAAGGAAGTTATGCAAAATGTTTCTCAGATGGCTGAATTATTAATGCTCCTTTGTGAATATATGGAAAATACTTATGTTGTCACACTTAACATCTGAGATGACAAAGTGGCTCTTGAAGGCTTAGACTTCCACATAGTCATTTAGAGATTTCATCAATTGCTTTAAGAGTCAGCAAACATTAAAAATGATGAATTTCACAAATTCATATTTTAGCAATATTTCTACATATTATGCAGAACCAGTTGCTGCTTCATGAATAAGGCACTTGAATTAACTTATTTTTATTCAACAGGTCTTGCAGTGTTAGTATTTGGAGGGAAAATCCGAAACAAAAACACAATTGCTGATTAACAATGCCAAAACCCAGCATCAGATATTTTCTTACTAATGTCTTCGCTTTCACTCTCATAAAGGTAACAATTACCTTTCACCATCTCATCTGTGGGCTGACATCAGCATGTTTGATTTAAATCCTTTAAGCATGAGAAAGAAAGCTTCATTATACTTCAGATTTCAAACATCATCGCTTTACAAACGTTTGGTCAGTCAAAACAAAACTAACTACCTGAATTGTCATGGTGACAAGTGTTCCCACGTTGAACAGGACTCACTTTCTGTAGGATCCCTTTCAACCGATTGTTAATGGATTTGGGTTAATAAGAAAAACCTAGCTCTATTACAACTGTTGGACTTATATTCATTAGTTTGTTCTGCAGAAGTAAACAATTAAGCCATTCGTAGTTCTTCTGATAACAAATAACCGAACAATATTAATTTGAGGTCACAGAGGAAAAAGATTGTTCACTTCCAGTAGAGAATTATTGTGTCTGTTGTTTTAGACAGGGAGCACTTTGATGGAACAAGTTAAACAGGGACCGTTAATTAATTTATAAACACCTATGTTTTTCCTGGCTTCAAGGACCCACTGAAGAGGCTATGTGTGATGGAAGGCATGCTTGGTCATGACTGATTTTCATGATAAAAAACACTCTCACTGCACACTGCTGAGTTATGGAGCGATGTCATTTGCTACTTGTTTGCAAGACAAGAAACCTTTGGAATCAACCAGCCCAGATGGAAACCAGCCCGCTACATACCACTGACTGAAACAAAGTTCTGAATGATGCAGCAACAAAATGCCATTTCTGAGACATTTCTACAAAAAATGTCATCACAATGTGATTTGCTGTCTTGGCATTTCTTTTAAGTAGTTAGATGTACATGTTAAATAAAAGCTGAAAGAACTGCAGATGCTGTAAATCAGAAACAAAAACAGAAGTTGCTGGAAAACCTCAGTGGGTCTGGCAGCATCTGTGCTCAGAAATCAAAGTTAACATTTCAGGTCCCGTTGTGAGGAAGGGTCACTGGATCCAAAATGTTAACCCGGACTTCTCTTCACAGCTCCCAGACCTGTAGAGCTTTTTCAGCAACCTCTGTTTTTGTTATAATTTGTTGGGTGTCGCATTTGGTAAGACAAACCAGGGCAGGACTTAGGGCCTTGGGGAGTTTTGCCGAACAATGAGACCGAGGGGTGCAGGCGCATAGTTCCTTGAAATTGGAGCCACAGGTAGACAGGGTGGTGAAGAAGGCACTAGCACGCTTGCCGTCATTGGTCAGAATATTGCGTTTAGGAGTTGGGACATCATGTTGCAACCGTACAGGACATTGGAGAGGCCATTTCTGGAATATCACGTACAATTCTGGTCGCCCTTCTATTGGAAAGATGTCTTAAACCTGAGAGGGTGCAGGAAAGATTTACAAGGATGTTGCTGGGACTGGAGGGTTTCAGTTACAGTGGGAGGCTGAATAGGTTGGTGCATTTTTCTCTGGAGCATTGGAAGCTGAGGGGTAACCTGATAGAGGTTAATAAAAACATGAGGAGCATGGGTAGGGCGAATAGCCAAGGTCTTTTTCCAAGGGTGAGGGAGCCCATAACTTATGTGCCATAGTTTTAAGGTGAGAGGGGAAAGGTTTGAAAAGAACCTGAGGGGCAACCTTTTCACTTAGAGGGTGGTGAGTGTATAGAACGAGCTGCCCGAGGATGTGGTGGATGCAGGTACAATTAACATTTAAGAGGCATCTTGATGGGTGTATGATTAGGAGTGTTTAGAGGGATATGATTCAAATGCTAGCAATTGGGACTAGGTAAGATTAAGATGTCTGATTGGCGCAGGCGAATTGGACTAAAGGGTCCATTTCTGTACTGTATGATTCTACGACTCTAAAACGGTATTTCACTTCGATGTTAACACAAAATATAGAATATAATGGAAGAGAAATGAAACAAAGCATGTCAAGCATTATTTTGTTTTAACTTCATACAATAACTTGTATTTATATCACACTGAAATGCAGTAAAATTCTTCAAAGCGCAGGAGCATTATCAAAAGAAATTGAAACTGAATCATGGAACATGGTGTGATGATTGATCATTAAAATAAACTGGCTGAAAAATTAATTTTTTGAGGAGTGTCTCAAAAGAGGAAAGACAGAGTAGTGGAGAGGTTAGGGAAGAAATTCCTGAGCTTGGTGCCCAAGAAGTGGTTAGCACTGCTGCCTCATAGCGCCAGAGACCCGGATTCAATTCCTGCCTCAGGCGACTGACTGTGTGGAGTTTGCACGTTCTCCCTGTGTCTGCGTGGGTTTCCTCCGGGTGCTCCGGTTTCCTCCCACAGTCCAAAGATGTGCGGGTCAGGTGAATTGGCCATGTTAAATTGCCTGTAGTGTTAGGTAAGGGGTAAATATAGGGTTATGGGTGGGTTGCGCTTCGACGGTTCGGTGTGGACTTGTTGGGCCAAAGGGCCTGTTTCCACACTAAGTAATCTAATCTAAAGTGAATTATATGAGTGGCAATAATAGAATGTTAACCTCATAGTGTTGCAAATGGCTGGAACAAAGAGAGCGCAGATATTAGTGAGGATTGTCCAATTGCAGAGGTTACAAAGATGAAACTTGGTGTGTCGAGATTGCAGTCAGTTGGGGCAAATTATACTGTAACACTTAAAGTCTAACATCACCAAGGCTTTTGGTGATGGAAATGTCAAACTTTGTTTGTCGTTGATGATTACATGATATTCAGAAATTCTTAACTGGACCATTGGGAATCTAATGTGTAACTGCAATTGCTTAGACATTTAAAATAAAAAGAGAGAGAGGTGGAGAAACCCAGTAAGTCCAGTTCTGAAGAAGAATCACTGGATTTGAAATATTAATTCTGTTTCACTCTCCACAGATTCTGCCAGACCTGCTGAGTTTCTCCATCACTCTCTGATTTAATTCAGATCTCTGACATCCAGAATATTTTGCTTTTATTTGTTTAAATGCTAGTTCAAAAATAACTAGATTTTCTTATCTCCAGACTTTCAGAGACCTATATTATGACCTGAAATGCACATTGGAACATTGTGGAAGTCCCAGTTATAGAGTCATAGAGATGTATTGCATGGAAACAGACCATTCAGTCCAACCCGTCCACGCCGACCAGATATCCCAACCCAATCTAGTCCCACCTGCCAGCACCTGGCCCATATCCCTCCAAACCCTTCCTATTCATAGACCCATCCAAATGCCTCTTAAATGTTGCAATTGTATCAGCCTCCACCACTTCCTCTGGAAGCTCATTCCCTACACATACCACTCATTGTATGAAAAAGTTGTCCCATAGGTATCTTTTATATCTTTTCCCTCTCACCCTAAACCTATGCCCTCTCGTTCTGGACTCCCCAACCCCAGGGAAAAGACTTTGCCTATTTACCCTATTCATGCCCCTCATAATTTTGTAAACCTCAATAAGGTAATCCCTCAGCCTCCGACGCTCCAGGGAAAACAGCCCTACTTTGTTCAGCCTCTCCCTCAAGTTCAAATCCTCTAACCCTGGCAACATCATTGTAAATCTTTTCTGAACCCTTTCAAGTTTCACAACATCTTTCTGATAGGAAGGTTATCAGAATTGCACACAATATTTCAACATTGGCCTAACCAATGTCCTGTACAGCTGCAACATGACCTCCCAACGCCTGTAATCAATACTCTGACCAAACGCCTCCTTCACTGTCCTATTTATCTGCCATTCCACTTTCAAGGAGCTATGAACCTGCACTCCAAGACCTCTTTGTTCAGCAACATTCCCTGGGACCTTACCATTAAGTGTATCAGTCCTGCTAAGATTTGCTTTCTCAAAATGCAGCACCTTGCATTTATCTGAATTAAACTCCATCTGCCATTTCTCAGCCCATTGGCCCATCTGGTCAAGATCCTGTTGTAATCTGAGATAACCCTCTTCACTGTCCACTACACCTCCAATTTTGGTGTCATCTGCAAACTCACTAACTGTAACTCTTATGCTCACATCCAAATTATTTACTTAAATGACAAAAAGTAGAGGACCCAGCACTGATCCTTGTGGCACTCCTCTGGTCAGAGGCCTCCAGTCTGAAAAACAACCCTCCAACATCACCCTGTGTCTTCTATCTTTGAGCTAGTTCTGTATCCAAATGGCTAGTTCTCCCTGTAATCCATGAGATCTAATCTTGCTAATCAGTCTCCCATGGGATACCTTGTTGAATGCCTTACTGAAGTCCATATAGATCATATATACCACTCTGCCCTAATCAATTCTCTTCTTTACTTCCTCAAAAAACTCAATCAAGTTTGTGAGACATGATTTCTCATGCACAAAGCCATGTTGACTATCCTGAATCAGTTCTTGCCTTTCCAAATACATGTGCATCCTGTCCCTCAGGATTCCCTCCAACAACTTGCCCACCACACCGATGTCAGGCTCACTGGTCTATAGTTCCCTGGCTTGTCCTTACCACCCTTCTTAAAGAGTGGCACCACCTCCAGTCTTCTGGCACCTCACCTGTGACTATCGATGATACAAATATCTCAGCAAGAGGCCCAGCAATCACGTCTCTAGCTTCCCACAGAGTTCATGGGTACACTTGATCATGTCCTGGAGATTAATCCACCTTTACCTGTTTCAAGACGTCCAGTACTTCCTCCTCTGTAATATGGACATTTTGCAAGAGGTCACCATCTATATCCCTTCAGTCTATATCTTCCATATGCTTTTCTACAGTAAATACTGATTCAAAATACTCATTTAGTATCTCTCCCATTTTCTGCAGCTCCACACAAAGGTCGCCTTGCTGGTCTTTGAGGGGCCCTATTCTCTCCCTAGTTACCCTTTTGTCCTTAATGTATTTGTAAAAACTCTTTGCATTCTCCTTAACTGTATTTGCCAAAACTATCTCATGTCCCCCTTTTGCCCTCCTCATTACCCTCTTAAGTATCCTCCTACTGCCTTGATACTCTTCCAAGGATTCACTCGATCTAGCCTGTTTATATCTTACATATGCCTCCTTCTTTTTCTTAACCAAACCCTTATTTTCTTTAGTCATCCAGCATTCCCGATACCTACCAGCCTTTCCTTTCACCCTAACAGGAATATACTTTGACTAACTCCATGAGAATCGTCCACATTAACTGCCAATGGACAAATTTCCTCTGCTTTGGAGCCTCCGTAAATGTCTTTGACTCTGACTTGGCATCAATCATTCCAGATATTTCCAACTGGGTTGTGGCTACTGTACCAATGATATCATGCACAGATGCACTTACAGTAGGCAGACTGGCAAGTATAAGGTCAAGTATGTTTTTCCTTTGTGTTGGTTCCTTGACCATATACTGCAGATCTAAGCTAATAGCTCCATTCTTTGGGTCTTGATTAGTTTGGTCAATACTGGTGCTATCGAGCCATTCTTTGTGATGCACATTGAATGCCTCAACCAAGGCGACATTCTGTACCCTTGCCATCTTTCAGTGCTTCCTCCAAATGGTGTTCAACATGCAAGCATACTTACTCATTATGTGAGGAGGGATAGTACCTGGTAATCAGCAGGATGCTCCTTCCCACGTTTGAACTGATGCGATGAAACTTTAGATTAATCCACATCTGAGTCAAGAGTACCTATGTAACTCACCCCTAATTCTGTTCAATCCAATCAACCAACAACCCCAGCTCCTCTCCAACCTACCCAACTATCCGACATTACTCAACCTCAACCTGAATCAACTCCCCCTTGATGCCTTCCACTTGACCACACTTCCCTATCCCACCTACCACCCTAACTAAATGCTCCACCATCCAATTACCATTTCACTCAGCTGCTACTGTTTTCAGTTAGCTCATAGGGTAGCATGGTGGCTCAGTGGTTAGCACTGTTGCCTTACAGAACCAGGATTCAATTCCAGCCTTGAGTAACTATCTGTATGGAGTTTGCCTGTTATCCCTATGTCTGTCAGGATTTCCTCCTCCCATAGTCCAAAGTTGTACTGCTTAGGTTGATTGGCTTGATTGGCTGTAGTAAATTGCCCATAGTGTTCAGGGATGTACAGATTAGGTGGATTAGCCATGGAAATGCAGTGCTACAGGGATGGGGTGTGTCTGGGTAGAATTCTCTTCAGAGGGTCAGTGTAGACTTGATGGGCTGAAAGACCTGCTCCCACACCTTAGATATTCTATATTCCCACCCTCTTACATACAGTCTTCATCTATCCCATAAATGACCCATTTTAATTATTTATCACAACCACCCTACCCCCTTATACATCTGCACGTTTGCCCATTCACTCAAACATGCAATTACACATTCACTCATACTTTCACTCATGAACACATTGAGAAGCGCTGTGACCTTTAAACTATTTTGAGAACATTATAGTTTGTGTTGTAAAAAAGGATCATGGCTTTCGTGCAGATTTTCTATGTTGCTTGTTCCGATGTTTCTCACACCGAATAAGTTCTGCATGATCTGCTCCTGGACATTAGGCCAGAAAAATTGGAGATAAGGAGGTGGGTAGTTATTTGCCTGCTTAACATTGGAAATAGGGCCTCCCATGCTCATTTGAAAATTTGGGCCGTAAATCATTTGTTTTATTATGAAAGCTCATCGACCTGAACCATTGGAGTGGAATTTCAAGGGACACAGTGTCATAAGTTATAGTCACAGAAGTTATCTCAGGATCTCATTACCTAACAGATGGTTTGCAATGTTTTGAGGGCAGCGTGGTTGAAGAATAGGTATCTCACTCTCTAATTACTGCAACATTAACCTCTTTAAGCAATTTTATAAGGATCTGTCTGGAGTAGAATGGAATTTTTAAAATTTGGCAAACTTGTGACCAATTGTTAAGTTCACTGTACATGCTAATTAAGTTTGTTTGTCTTTGTCTTACAATTCTTTTTCTCATGAGCCTACTTATGCTGTTAAAAACACTGGAAGTTGCTGCAACTCAGTCCAGGATTTTTACACAGCAACAATGGAGGAACGTTAAAACATCTCCAAATCAGGATGATAGGTGGCTTGGAGGGGAACATGGAGGTGATGGGATACCTATGCATGTGATCTCCTTCTGCTGCAAGGTGGTAGAGGTCACAGGTTTTGAAGGTGATGCTGAAGGGGGGACACTTGCAGTGACATCCTGTGCCTATGCTGACTGGCACCAAAAACCTTCCGTGCTCAGTCTGACTCCAATGAGTGTAGAGTTTTCCCATGATTCCCAAAGTCTTTACTTCTACGAGAGCTCTTTGAAGGCATACTCAGGGGAAAAAAAGCTGCCTAATGTCAAGAATAGCCATCCTCACTTCATCCCCTAGAGTTCTGTTTTTTTTTGTGAACATGGGCAGCACGGTGTGGCACAGTGCTGCCTCACAGCGCCAGTGGCCCGTGTTTGATTCTAACATTGGACAACTGCTTCTGTGGAGTTTATATGTTCTTCCTATGTCTGTGTAGTTTTTTGCTGGCTGCTCTAGTTTCCTCGCATAGTCCAAAGATGTGTAGGTCAGGTGGATTAGCCGTAGTAAAACCACATGTGGAGTTACAGTGGAGGGGTGGGTCTGGGTTGGATGCACTCCGGAGGGTTGGTGCACTTGATGGGCTGAATGGCCTCTTTCTGCACTTTAGGGATTCTATGATTCTATGGCTTGGTTGACATCAAAAACTGTGTGGTCTTGGGGCATCCAAACTGAACATTTTTTTTGTGAAGAAGCATTGCATGATGATGCTGTTGAAATGAGCTTGTGATACTTTCAATGATTGAGAGCAAACTTATGTAGTAGTAATTGGTCATATTTTAGATTAGATTACTTACAGTGTGGAAACAGGCCCTTCAGCCCAACAAGTCCACACTGACCCTCCGAAGAGCAACCCACCCAGACCAATTCCCCTACATTTACACCTTCACCTAGCACTCCAGGCAATTTAGCATGGCCAATTCACCTGACCTGCACAGTTTTGGACTGTGAGAGGAAACCGTAGCGCCCGGAGGAAACCCACACAGACATGGGGAGAATGAGCAAACTCCACACAGACAGTCGCCTGAGGTTCTGCATGCAATTCTGGTCTCCCTCCTAGAGGAAAGATGTTGTAAAACTTGAAATGGTTCAGAAAAGATTTAAGAGAATGTTGCCAGGGTTGCAGGGTTTGAACTATAGGGAGAGGCTGAATAGGCTGGGGCTTTTTTGCTCTTGAGCATTGGAGACTTAGGGGTGACCTTATAAAATCATGAGGGTCTTGTATAGAATAAATAGGCAAGGTCTTTTCCCTGAGGTGGGGGAGTCCAAAACTATAGGGCATAGGTTTAAGGTGAGAGGGGAAAGATAGAAAAGGGACCAAAGGGACACTTTTTCACACAGAGGGTAGTGTGTGTATGGAATGAACTGCCAGAGAAAGTCGTGGAGGTTGGTATGATTACCCATCTGGATGAGTATATGAAGAGGAAGGGTTTGGAGGGATACAAGCCAAATGCTGGCAAAAGAGACTAGGTTAGGTTAGGATGGAAGAGTCTGTTTCTGTGCTGTACATCTCTATGACTCTATGACTCTATGACCTTGAATATGAAAATTGCACATCTCAACTCTATGGCTCCATAATTCCAAAGTTGACCTGGTATGTCCACAAAATGCAGGAGAAATAACTCTGATCAATAAAGGAAAGTATACCAACCACCTTCTTCAGTATACTATCCACCTGCGACTCCACTTTCAAGGAACTATGAACCTGCATTCCAAGGTCTCTTTGTTCAGCAACACCCTCAGGATTGTATTGTTAAGTGTATTACTCCTGCTCTGATTTGCCATTCTGAAACGCAGCCCCTCACATTTATTTAAATTCAACTCCATCTACCACCCGTTGGTCCATTGGTTCATCTAATCAAGATCGCATTATACTCTGAGATAATCTTCATAATTGTCCACAACACCTTCAATTTTGGTGTCATCTGAAAACTTATTAACCATACCTCCTATTTTCACATTTAAATCATTTCTGTAAGTGACAAAAAGCAGTGGACCCAGCACCGCTCTTTGTGGCACACCACTGATCACAGACCTCCAGTGTGAAAAGCAACCCTCCGCCACCACCCTCTGACTTTGACATTGTTGGGTGGATGGTAGGTCTATAGCGGGGATACAATCATTTTTGGGCATAAGGTTGCCCCAATAGCCTTTTATAGTTTCCAATGCACTCAGCTATTTCTTCATCTCATATGCAATGAATCAGATTGGCTGAACCTCTTTCTGTGATATGGGGCACGGGTAGAGGCTGAGATGAATGTAAATGCTCTGGCCTCATCTTCTGCAGTCCTGATGGACTTGACCATCATTGAGGATAAGACTATTCCTTCTGCAGGTTGTTTAATTGCCCATCACTCATTGAATGTGACATAACTAGAGTATTGATCTTATCCTATCACTTACTTAGCTCTCTCCTTCACAAGTTGTTTCCACAGTTTAGTTTACTTGATGTCATTTAATGATGCTTCACCAGTTGTACTTCCATTTTTAGATAGACCTGGTAGTAGTTCAGGCATACTCATATACTCCTTGTTGAACCCAAGATGAGGGAGTGGTCTCTAAGTTTTATACTTAGGGAGTGTGAGGGATATGCTGTGTTTGAATATAATTCGGCAGCTAATGATGATTCACAGCCTCATGGCTACTCAGCTTTAGGCTGCTGGATCTGTTCTAAATTTATTTCATTTTCCTTTGTTGTCTATTTCTCATTGCCATTGGCAAACACACGCTAATGAGTATGATTGTCCACCTCAGGAATTCTGTCATGGGTTCTGTAGGTTTCTGCATGGCCTACAAGTCTGATCTTAGAGCCACATCTCTAATGACACATTTGGAAGGTGTTTCTGCAAGGTGGAATTGGCCTTGGCCTTGAGATTTGAAAGTGTGTTGCTGGAAAAGCACAGCAGGTCAGGCAGCATCCGAGGAGCAGGAAAATTGATGTTTCGGGCAAGGGCCTTCATCAGGAAGGGCTTGAGATTACTGGGATTTCTTTCGCCGGTTCATTTTCTAAATTTGGTCTTGGAAATGGATAAATTCAAAGAATTTTGTCCTTCATTCAGGCTCTGCCAAGTGGTTTCTTCTAAATTTCCCACTTGTTGACATTAATGTTGCATTGCTTGAGGGAAACCTTCATAAAATCTTTGAAACACTTTCCTTGTCCTCCTCTTATTTGAGCATCTTCAAGCTGGGGAAGAAGATTTGCTTCAACAGTTGGAATTCAAAGCATGGAGAGTTCCTTCAGTTTGAAGATTGGGTCTCGTCTTCTCAAGGACCATGCAATAGTCACTCCTATAAACATTATTCAGGTCAGATAACTCATAACACACAGGAAAAAGACATGTTGGCTTTTTTTTAGATTAGATTCCCTACAGTGCGGAAACAGGCCCTTCAGCCCAACAAGTCCACACCGACCCTCTAAAGAGTAACCCACCCAGACCCATTCCCCTCCTAATGCACCTGTCACTATGGGCAATTTAGCATGGCTAATTCACCTGACCTGCACATATTTGGACTGTGGGAGGAAACCAGAGCACCCGGAGGAAACCCACACAAACACAGGGAGAATGTACAAACTCCAGACAGATGTCCAAAGCTGGAATCAAACCTAGGTCCCTGGACTGCGAGGCAGTAGTGCTAACCACTGAGCCACCATGCATCCTGATCCTCTTACCTCTTTGCCAAGGATCTGATGCATATCTTCAAGCTAAGCTTCCAGTGTAGTTTTTTGTATATTGAGATGACTTGCTTGACAATACAAGAAGGATTTCAGTCACCCATATTGCTGAGAGTTTGGTGTTGCATAGGCCCAAACTAGGTCAGGATTGAAAATTCCCTTTCCCAAAGGGCAGTGAAAAATCAAAACGGATTTTTACAATAGTGTAGCAGTTTCATGGCCACCAAAGGATATGAGCTTTTTATTCCGTTTCAATTTAATTAAACAAATTTCGATTCCCCAATTGCTGTGTTGGGATTTGAACTTCATTCTTTATACAATTAGTTCAGGCCATCGGATTACTAGTTTAGAAACAAACCATCAAGCAAAAGGTACCTGATTCAGAATATATGCATAGAAGAGGGGAGGGAGATATCCCGTGAATCTTAAAAAGGGCTCTGACATAGTTTAAGGAGGAGATCAACAGCTGCAAGAAACAACAGCCTGGAAACAGCGGTCAGTTCTGAGCACTGGCCTGACCTTGGGCATTCTAAGAGAGATCTCTTTTGTGGATAACAAAACCACCAAATGCTCGAGATGTAGCTGAGAGTTCTCAGAATTAAGTTTAAAAAGACATGTTTAGAAAGTGAGATTGGAGAGTTCTATCTGTGATAAGGAAACTTCAATGAAAGATAGATGTACACAAGAGTAAATCAGATAATAAGTCAAAAACAAAGAACAACAGATGCTGATAATCAGAAAAATGTCAGAAATTGATAGAAAAACTCAACAGGTCTGGCAGTATTGATGAAGAGAAAACAGAGTTAACATTCTGAGTTCAGTGATCCTTCTTGAGAACTGATTGGAAAAGGGGGCGGGGGTGATGGTGGGGGAAGGGGTAAAGTCTAAACGATAGGTGGAGAAACAAAAGCATATATCACCAATGATCTATCCTGGCCCATCCATGCTGTAGTCAAGAAAGCACACCAATGCCTCTACTTCCTCAGAAGGCTAAGGAAATTTGCCATGATGACTCTTACTAATTTTTACTGATGCAACATCGAAAGCATCCTATCCAGATGCATCACAATTTGGTATGGCAACTGCTTTGTCAAGACTGCAAGAAAATACAGAGAGTTGTGAATGCATCCAGTTCTTTGCGAAAACCAGCCTTCCTTCCATTGACTCCGTCTATGCTTTCTGCTGCCTCAGGAATGCAGCCAATGTACTCAAAGACCTCACCCATGCTGGTTATACTCTCTTCCATTCGGAAAAAGACAGAAAAGTTTGAAAACATGTACCAATAGATTGAAGTATAGCTTCTTCTCTGCTGTTACCAGACCGAGAAACACACCTCTCATATATTAGAGTTGATCTTTCCCTGTGCCTCTCTGTACTTGTAACACTATATTCTACATTCTGGTCTAATACTCTGATGTAACTGAGTAAGGTCTAATTTTTCTGGTTAGCATGCAAAATACTTTTCACTGTATCTTGATATATGTGACAATAATAAGTCAAATCAAATCAGAATCACAGAATGGTTCCAGCATTGAAGGAGACCATTCATATCATGCTGGATTTCTGAAAAAAACTCAGCTAGTCCTGCAGCACTGTCTGTTCCCGACAGTTTTATAAAATGTTTTCTATTCCGGTTAAGTATTCATTTTCCTTTTGAAAGCCACAATTGAATTTTTTACCAATGAAATGTCAGGGCACTCCAGATTTTAACCACTCAGTACTTAAAAAAAGACTTTTCTTCAAGTTGTCTTTGCTTCTTTTACTAACCTTAAATCGGTATTATCTAGTTTCAACCCTGACATCAATACAGTCATCGAGTCATAGTGATGTACAGCACAGAAACTGACTCTTCAGTGCAACTCATCCATGCCCACCAGATATCCTAAATATATCTAGTCCCATTTGCTAGCATTTGGCCCACACCCCTCTAAACCTTTACTGTCCATATACTCATCCAAATGACTTTTAAATGTTGTCACTGTACCAGCCTCCCTTGCTTCCTCTGGCAGCTCATTTCTTATAAGCACTAACCTCTACATGATAAAGGTGCTGTTTGTCATTTCTAATATTTGTTCTGTCTAATCCACTCAAGATAAATTTCCTCTCAACTTTCCCCACTGTGAAGAGACCAATCTGTCACAAGACTAAAGTCCCTCATCCCTGAAACCATTCTTGGGCATCTTTTCTACAATGTTTCTAAAACCTTCACATTGTTCCTAAAGTGTAGTGTCCAGTAATGAAGCTGAATGAGTCTTTTATAAAGATACCTGAACATTTTCTTGATATTGTACTGTATGATTATATTTATAAAGCAAAGGAGCCCTTATGATTTTTCCTCAGTACTTATGCAACACACCCTGCCACCTTCAAAGATTTGAGCACATATAATGCACAGATCCCTTTGTTTCTGCACCACCTTTCAAATGGCAATGCTTATTTTGTAAAGCCTCTTCTTGTTCTTGTGACCAAAGTGTATCACTTCACATTTCCCTACATTAAATTTCATTTGTCATGTCACATGTTCACCCATTTCAATAGCCTGTCTATATTCTCTAGTCATCTAGCACCCACCGACTCTCGTCTCATTTTCCACATGACCCATAGCGTTGAATGCTGTGGCACTTCAAGTGAACATCTAAACGCTTCTTAAATGTTACGATGGTTCCCACCTCTATCACCTCTTCAGACAGTGAGTTTCAGACATTCCTCAGCCTCTGGGTGAAAACATTTTTCCTTAAGTCCCCTATTAAGCCCCGTACCTCACAGAATATATCCCCTGATTATTGACCCACAGTACGAGGAAAGCTTCTCCTTATCTATGCCCTTCATAATTTTGCATGGCTCAATCAGGATCCCTGGCCTTCTCTGCTCTATGGAACACACCACCTCATCCAGCAGGGATGTCCTAGTCCAGGCAATATCTGTCAAATCTTCATTTCACTCTTGTGCAATCACATGCTTCCTATACTTGACAGGGCTACAAACTATAGGCTAGCTGCCGCCTATCTAATGTTATATTCAGCTTCATTGCTATTTCTTTGCTCTTTGTATTCAATGTCTTGACTAATAAAGGCAAGTATTGCATTTGTTATCTATCTGTCCTTCAAGGATGTTGCACAAAAGTATTTCTGGTCCTCTATATTTTCAAAGGTCCTACCATTTATTGTGTATATCCTTATCTCGTAAGGCCTCCCAAAATGCATCACCTCACACTTTTTAGGATTAAATTCCATTTGCTAGTGGTTCAGTCAATCTGTATCATTTGTATAATCTTATGGCTTTCCTCCTCACTATTTACCACATGATTGCTTTTCATGTGATCTGTGAACATTTTGATCTGACCTCCAGCATTCAAGTCTAGATCATTAGCATACACTACAAACAGCAAGAGACTCAACATCAAACTCAGTGGTACACCACTGGATGAAGGCTTCCAGTCGCAAAAACATTCTTTGGCCTTCACCTTCGGCTTTCTGCTACTGAGTCGATTTTGGATCCAATTTGCCAAATTGCCCTGGATCCCACAGCCTCCCAATTCCTCAATCAGTGTCCCATGTGAGACTTTGTCAGAAGCCTTACTGAATTCTATGTAGACTGTCTGAAATGCTCTCCACTTATTTACACACCTTGTCACCTCCTCTAAATTTCCAATTGAATTTGTCATATATAATCTCCCCTTACAGAGAGATGCTAATTATCCTTGATTAATCCTTGCTTCTCCAAATGGAGATGAATTCAGTCTCTCAGACCTTCATACAACACAGAACAGTATAACACATTACAGACCCTACAGCCCTTGATGTTGTGTCGACCTTTTATGCTCCTCTAAGATCAGACTAACCTACATTCCCTACATTTTACTATCATCAATGTGCCTATCCATTGTTAGTTAATGTATCTGACTTTATTATCACCGCTGCCAGTGATTCGACGCACCCACCACTCTTTGTGTAAAGAATCTATCTCTGACATCTCCCCTATACCATCCCCCAATCACCTTAAAATTATGCCCCCTTGTGATAGCCATTTCCGCCAAGGGAAGAAGTTTCTGGCTATCCACTCTATCTATGCCATTCGTTATCTGTACACCTCTACCAAGTCACCTGTCATCCTTCTTTGCTCCAATAAGAAATGCCCTCGCTCCTTCGACCTTTCTTCATAAGACATCCTCTCCAGTCCAGGCAGCATGCTGGTAAATCTCCTCTGCACCTTCCACATCCTCCCTATAATAAGGCGACCAGAACTGAACACAATATTCCAAGTGCGGTCTAACTAGGGCTTTATAGATCTGTAGCATAACCTCGTGGCTCTTAAACTCAACCCCCCTGCTAATGAAAGTCAACACACCATACGTCTTCATAACAACTTCACAACTCCACCAACCTTTGTGTCATTGGTGAATTTACTAACCCACCCTTCCACTTTCTCATCCAAGTAATTTATAAAAATCACAAAGAGTAGAGGTTCCAGAACAAATCCTGTGGAACACCACTGGACACCGAGTCCCAGACTTAATATTTTTCATCTACTCTTACCCACTGTCTTCTATGAGCCAGCCAATTCTGTATCCAGACGGCTAAATTTCCTTGTATCCTTTGCCCCTTACATTCTGAATGAGTGTACCATAAGGAACCTTATCAAACACCTAGCTAAAATCCATGTGAACCATATCTATTGCTTTACCTTCCTCAATGTGTTCTGTCACATCCTCAAACAATTCAATAAGGCTAATGAGGCATGACCTGCCCCTCAAAAAGCCATGCTGACTATCTCTAATCAAACTATGCTTTTCCAAGTAGTCATAAATTCTGTCTCTCAGAATCCTTTTGAATCATTTTGCCCACTGCTGACGTAAGACTGACAGGTCTGTAATTCCCAGGGCTATCCCTATTCCCTTTCTTGAACATGGGAATAACATTTGCTATTCTCCAATCATCTGATACTACTCCTGTGGACAGTGAGGATGCAAAGATCATTGCCAAAGGCACAACAATCTCTTCCCTCCCTTCCCGTAGTAATCCCATCTGGCCCAGGGGACTTAACTATCCTCACGTTTTTCAAAATTTCAAGCACATCCTCCTTCGTAACATCAACCTGTTCAAGCATATCAGTCTGTTTCACACTGTCCTCACAAACGACAAGGTCCCTCTCACTAGTGAATACTGAAACAACCTATTCATTAAGGACTTCTCCCACCTCCTCTGAATCCAGGCACAAGTTTCCTCCACTATCCTTGATTGGTTCTACCATCACTTTGGCCATCCTCTTGTTCCTCACATGAATGTAGAAGGCCTTGGGGTTTTCTGTAATCCTACCCACCAAGGCTTTTTATTGCACCCTTCTAGCTCACCAAAGTCTGTTCTTCAGTTCCTTCCTGGTACCTTGTAACTCTCTAGAGCCCTGCCCAATCCTTGCTTTTTCAAGCTTAAGTAAGCTTCTGTCTTCTTTTTGACGAGATGTTCCACATCTCTTGCCATTCAAGGTTCCTTCACCTTACCATTCCTTTGTTGCCTCAGTAGGACAAACCTACCCAGCAAATGCTGTCTAAAAAACCTTTACATTTCCGTTGTGCATTTCCCTGAGAACATCTGGTCCCAATTTATGCTCCACAGTTCCTGTCTAATAGCATACTAATTCCCCCTTCCCAACTTAAATACTTTCCCATACCTCTCCATGATTCTAGTAAATGTCAGAGAGTTGTCACCATCACTGAAATACTCTCCCACCGAGAGATCTGACACCTGACCTGGTTCGTTGCCAAGCACCAAATACAACATGGCCTCCCCTCTAGTTAGCCTATCTACATATCTCCAAATCTTTCCTTACAGATGTAGTTTCCTGTTGTCACTAGCACCATTCATGAATAATTGTACCTCGTGTTGACGGAGGGATTTGAAAATGAATGGCTAGCCTCTACAATCTCCTCATTTGCCTCCCACAGTAGCATGGAATATAATGTGTGTGATAAGTGATTTATCCGTGTGTTCAGGGCTGCTAAAGCCACTAATATCTCCTTCCTTTTAATTCTAATTTATTTAACCCCCTCCCCCGATGTCTATTCTATATAGTCCTTCTCAACAGTAAGTAGAGACGCGAAGTACTCATTCAAAATCTTAGCCTGTCTTATGTCTCCTCATCCACATTATCTCTTTGCTACATAATATGGTCTATTCTTTCTCTGGGTGTTTCTTATTATTTACTTATTATTTGCTCTCCTGTGACCTTAAAAAGACTGCACTTCAAAGAATTGCTATGCAGCTTTTCCTTTCAACAGACACGACCAGGTTCACCACAGCACAGATTAATTTGCTGTTGAACGTTGTAGTCAAATTTGACATTGACAGTCTTTCTGAACTGTATTCCTAAGAAGTCAGGAAATGATGGTGAAATGCAGTCACAAAGTAGTTGAGGTTATGCAGTCGTGTCTCACCTCTATTAAGAAGAATACATTACTTGTCCACGTTATACACCACAGCCTGAAGATCTTTTATTTATTTAAACTGAAGCTACTTCACAATCTTGACAAGTTACAAATGGTTCGATGTTTCAGGCTGTCAGTTGCAAAGAGTTGGATCTTTAACCCAATTCTTCTCACCAGGTTGTCAATGAACATCAGGAAGAGGATATGCAAAAGACTGTATTTTAGCGACTTTAGCAATAATGCCTTTGTTGACAGTTGGCTGGGGCTGAGTGTCTTGTTCTGCTGATCTCTAATGGAAGCAGATACAAACACATTAAATATTTTCAAACAACTACAAGGCTGTGTATTCAGATCTAGATTCTGTAGACCAGTCAAGGATGGTGGTACCATCTTCAAGCTCACCTTAAACATGAGATCTTCCCTTTCTCCCTGGCTTGATTTCCTCCCAAAGTCCAGACCATGTTACTTCTTTCTCTTACTCCATTTTAATTAATATTAGGAACACAGGAGTAGAAGTGGGTCATTCAACACTATTTAATTAGATCATGGCTGATCTGGATGTGGTCTCAGCTCCATTTTCCTGTCGGTCATTCATAATCCTTGATTCCCTCGTTCATCAAAATCTGTTTCACTCAGATCTAAATAAACTTGATTATCCAGCCTCCATTGCTTTCCAGGGAAGTGAATTCTAGGGAGTGAAGCTGCCTCACAGTACCAGGGACCTGGGTTCAATTCCAGCCTCAGGTCGTTGTGGAGTTTACATATTCTCCCTAGGTCTGTGTGAGTTTCTTCTGGGTGCTCCAGTTTCTTCCCAAGATATACAGAACAGGTGGATTGGCCATGCTAAATTACTCCGTAGTGTCCAGGGATAGGTGGGTTAGCCATGGTAGATGCAAGCTTATGGAGATGGGGGTTCTCCAGGGTATCCCATAAGTTACAGCTTGCCAAACCAAAAAAGACTTGTTTGTCCCTGTTCTCTTCTTTCTCGGACCTATTCAGCTTTTTCTTCTATGCCATTATGCTACTTCCCAGCCCTTGTGTTCTTACCTTGTATAGTAATATTTGATTTGGCATCTTATCAAATGCTTTTTGAAAATTCAAGCATAACACTTCTACAGGTTTCCATTGTTTAATTCGCTGTAGGGTTTTAGGTACCTCAGGTTGGGCTAACATTTATTGCCCATCCCTAGTTCCTTTTGAGAAGATCATGATGAGCTACTTTCTTGAACCAATGCAGCCCATGTGCTGAATGGTAGACACACAACGCTGCTAAGGAGGGGAAATTCCAGGATTTAAAACTAGCGATAATGAAGGAATGGTGATATATTTTAAAGTCAGGATTGTGAGTGGCTTGAAGGGAAACTTGCAGGTGGTCATGTTTTGATGTTATAAGCTGTTCTAACCCTTCTAAGTGGAATCTGTCATGAATGTGACAAGGTGCTGTCCAAAAGGATCATTGGCAAATTTCTGTAGTGCATTTCATAGATGGTACACACTGCTGCTATTGAGTGTTGGTGGTGAAGTGACTGAACATATGTGAATTCAGTGCCAATTAAGTGGGCTGCTTTGTCCTGGATGGTGTCAAGCTTCTTAAGTGTTGATGCGCTGCCCAGGAGAATGCAAGTATTTCATCTCACTCCTGACTTGTGCTTTGCAGATACTGGACAGGCTTTAGGGAGTTAGAAGGTGAGTTACTTTCTGCAGGATTCCTAGCCTCTGACCTGCTCCAGTAGCTGCTTTCTTTATATGGCTCAATCAGTAGTGATGATGCTGAGTCGCATTGCAATTCTCCTACCCAGGGTAGATTCTACACTCCTGACACACTCAATGCTTCCTCCAAGTGTTGTTCATCATGGAGGAGTACTGATGCATCAACCGAGGGAGGATGGTGTATGGTAATCAGCAGGAAGCTTCCTTGTCCATGTTTGACCTGATGACAAGAGATTTCAAGGCATCCAGAGTAAATGTTGAGATTACCCTTTATCCACCTTGATTGTTATGTCCCCACAAAATGTCTGATAAATCAGGTCTACGTGTTAACTCTGGCTGACTACATTATCGATGTCTGAGTACCTTCATATAATCTTCTTAATAATGTATTTGATCCATTTTCTATTGAAAATATTTAGCTGCTTAGTCCTCAGTCTCCTACTTTTTTGTTGCTCCCTCACCCCTGCCAACTTTCTTGGAGAAAGGTTTTACACTTGCTGTTTTCCATTACACTAGGACACTTCCAGACTTGAAAGCGTTTTAAAAGATTGTGACCAATGCCTCCACAATCTCAGTTCTATTCTTATTTTATGAAGTTTAATAATCTCAGACTGAAGTATCCTCTGGATAGAAGTGATCATAGCGTGGTAGAATTTCACATTGATTTTGAATGATGAACATTATTTGAAATGATTTTAAGAAATTAAATATAAATAAAAATGATTACAAAAATCTGAAGATGGATTTGGAAGCTTCCACAAACTGAGTTATAGAATCTCTACAGTGTGGAAGCAGGCTATTTGGGTCATTGCATCCACACCAACTATCCAAAGAGCATCCAACTCACATTCAGCCTCCAAACCTATCTGTGTATTTCCCATGGCTTGCCTGCACGCTATTGGCAATTTAGCACAGCCAATCCACCTAACCTGTACATCTTTGGACTTTGGGAGGAAACCCACACAGATGCAAGGAGAATGCACAAACTCAACACGGACAGTTGCCCAAGGGTGGAATCAAACCTGGGCCTCTGGCACTGTAAGGCAGCAGTGTGAACCACTGCACCACTGTGTGGCTGCAACTGGGGAAGAAAGGAATTAAAAGCTCAGGAAGTTGACAAGTAGTGGCCGACATTTAATCAGATATCTCCTCAGTCCCAACATAGGTTTATTGCATTGGGAGTAAAAGACTTCACGAGAAAGATGCAACACCCATGGCTAACTGTTGTGAACTAGGCCAGATCTCCTCAAAGTTCAGGCCAGATCCCCCTCTACTTTCAAGAAAGTAGCCCGGACCTTAACTTTTCCAGTTGATTTAAGCAGGTTTAAGTGGATATTCCAAGAGTGAGGCAGCTGGCCAAACCACTTAGTTTTAAACAAAACAGAACTTACTTGCAAGATTACTGAATGAAACACAAACAGAATATAGAATAACTTTAAGTTATCTGAAAACCCAACAGACAATCCCAACTTAATGATGCTGTTCCAAATACTTACACCGATCCCCATATAAACATCACTTGGCAAAAAAAGGTAAAATCAAACACAGGGGCTTACAGAAGAGAAGTCAGAGAGGGAGGGAGGATCAGCATGGACTTGCTTCTTTTGTTCTAGCAGCTTCACAACTGATTGCTTTCAGTGAACAGCCAGACTGCTGAAAAATCAAACCAAATTAAACCAGAGAAAAGCTGAGCTGGGAGAACTGGCCACTCCCTTTTCATTATACAAGTTTTTTTTTAAACTTGAAAGTCTTTTTTTGACACAGTATCTGTTAGCTATCATCAAATTGGCACTAAAACCTTTCAAATCCAGACCTTTTGGAATTGCTGCTTTTACGACCTTGCTGTTAAAAAAAAGACAGGGACAGCATAACTTTGTTAAAGGAGTAACATTGTCACACCAACTAAAGAAGTTAAGGATGATATCAAACTGAAAAAAGAGCTGTTAGAATTTATGGTATAGCATAAGATTTAGAAAGTTTTAGAAACCAGCAAAAGAATGACTAAAGAATAAAGAAGAAATTAGAATATGGGACTAAACTAGTAAGAAATAAATAAAGAGTGATGAAGAATTTGTGCAAGTACATATAAAGGGCAAGAATGTTTTCTGTAAGGTGAGAATGGGAAACAAGTAAGGAGAGGGAAAGAAAGCAGGAAACTACTGGGCCACTTACCTCATAGGATCAGACTGCAGTGGGTTCCCAACTTACAACCTTCCACCTTACATTCTTTTAAAGTCTAATCATTCCTTTCTCAGTGTTACTATATTTCTAGGTTTCATGCCATTTACAAATTTCAAAATTGTATCTTAACCACCTCCTCCCCCCCCCCCCACCCCCCCCACCATCACCACCACCCCCAGACCAAGTTGTCAAATTTTATTTGTTATCATTCTTGGGAGACAGTTTGGATGTTTCACCAAGTTAAATGTAAGTTGTTATTATTCAAATCCTGATTCTCCCTCAAAACATGAAGCCTTGTTTCACGAAATGTATAAAATGGGAAAATGGACAAAACTGAATAACTAAATGTCATGTTCTGATGAAAGGTCAGCACCTCAAATTTCAACTCCCTGCAAAGACTGCCATACTTTCTGAAAATTTCTAGCATTTTCTGTTTTTAAAATAAAGTTTCATGCAATTATCTCCAATGCAATAGATAACTATGACAAGCCAGGTCAAATCTTATTCTTCCTTATCGATTAGTATCATTTAAAAATGCAACTGCTTTCCCCAAACTTTGTACCTCAGACCTGCAGAGTCCAACATCTGAATGGATAGCTTACTTTTTGAACCTAAAATCTGATTTTTCATGATGCTGGTATCTGACTTTCACCAGCAAATGTTAGGAAAAAAAAATGAACACAAGGTCACTGAAAATATTGACTGTGCAATCAATACCTACTGCAGTCTGATAGTGTTTCGAAATGTGAAGTGAAAGACGATTAACATGCAGTATCTAGGGGCGCATGAATAAAAAAAGTTAACCTAAGAGACTTAGGACCGGATTGTGAAATGCTTTTGTAGGCAAACTCAGTTATGGATGTGTTTTGAGAATGCGATTCCTGGGCGATTGTCAGTTTTTGGTGATGCCTCTGGTATTCACTACAATATTTAGTGTGAAACTTGGTTGGTGGGATGGGAGTAGATTTTGAATGGTCCAGTCAGAATCAGAATGATATTCCCTCGGCATCCTCCAGGAATAACAAACAGCATCAGACATGTTGGTGCACATCCCCAATTTTGTTGTGTGACATTGCAGAATGGCATTGATTTCAAATAAATCTTGCAACTTAAGTCATGGAATCCATGAGGCGCTGTGGGTCATTAGCAGCAACATACCATAACATCAACATCAACCATAATCTGCAACCTCATGGCTGTCACATCCCCCTCTCCACCATTATCATTGAGCAAGGGGATCCATCCTGGTTCAATGAAAAGTGCAGGAGGGCATGCCTGGAGCAGCATCATGCATAGCTAAAAATGAGGTGTCAACATGAAGCATTTAAAAAAGAACATGATAACTTGCACGCCTACAGCAGAAGCAGCAAGTGATAGACAGGACAAAGTGATTCCATAGTTAACAAATCAGATCTAAGCTCTGCAGTCCTGCCATTAAGTCATCAATGGGGATGGAGAGCTAAACAACTCACTGGAGGCTGCACAAATATCCCCATCCACAACGATGTGGGAACCCAGCATGTCAGTGCAAAAGACAATGCTGTAGCATTCTCAAAAATCTTCAGCCAGAACTACCGACTGGATGATGCAACTCACCCTCCTTCAAAAGTCTCCAATGTCACAGATACCCTTCTTCAGACAATTCACTTCACCTGATGTCAAGAAACAGTTGAAGTCCTAATAACATTCAAGAAATATTACCGAAGACCTTTGTCCCAGTACTGTACATGCCCTTAACAAAACTGCTTTAGTTGAATTACTACAATGGCGTCCATCCAACTATGTGGAAAATTGCCCAGATATGTCCTGTACACAAAAGATGGCCTGATTTCAATGTTGCCCCTATCTGCTGTTGATTATCAGTAAGGTGATAGAAGCTGTAATTGACATTGCTATCATGTGGCATTTAATTACATTTTAACCTGCTCACAGACACTTGGTTTAAGTTCCATCACACTTACTCAGCTCCTGACTTCATTACAGCCTTGATCCAGACATGGACAAAGAATAACCTCAACTGGGAGAATCAAGGTATCCGCCCTTGACATCAAAGCAGTATTTGACTGAATGTGTCATCAAGAAATCCAAAACTAAATTTAACAGGAATCAGGGAGAAAACTCTTCACTGGAATCATATCTTATACATGGGAAGATGGCTGTGGTTGCCCGGGGTCAATCATCTCAGCTCCAGGACATCTCTGGAGGAGTTCCTCAGAGTAGTGATCTAGGCTGAAACAACTTCAGCGGCTTCATCAATGACCTTCACTCCACTATAAGGTGAGAATGTTTGCTGATGATTGCACAATGTTCAGCACCATCTGTGAACTCCTCAGATACTGAAGCAGTCATGGCCAAATGCAGCAAGACCTGGACAATATTCAGCCTTAGACTGATGAGTGGCTTGTAGCATTCCCATCGCACAAGTACCAGGTAATGACCATCTTCAACAAGGGAGAATCTAACCAAAGCCCCTTGACATTCAATAACATCACCCTCACTGAATCTTCCACTATCCACCTTCTGTTGGTTACCACTAGTCAGAAGCTGAATTGGATCAGTCACATGAATACTGAGGTCAGTGGTGAGGAATTCTGCAAAGAGTAACTCACCGCGTGACTCCTGAAACGCTGTCCACTATCTAGAAGGCATAAGTCTGAAATGTGATGGAATACTCAGCACTTGGCTGAATGAGTGCAGCTCCAAAATTTCAAGAAGATTGACACCATACAGGACAAAATAATCTGTTTGACTGTCACCATGACTAACATCTCTGACATTCATTCCCTTCACCACAGATAAACAGTGACAGCAGCATGTACCATCTACAAGATTGATTGCAGCAACTCACATCAGTTCCTTTGATAGCACATTCCAAGCCCATGATCTCTACCAACCAGACCGACATGGAGCAAACACATGAAAATACCGGCACTTGTAGGTTCCTCTTAAAACCATACAGCATCCTGTGTTGTGACGATATTGTTATTCCTCCCTTGTCACTGATATAAACTCCTGGAGGTCTCTCACTAAGAACTACGGATGAACTCACACTTCATGAACTGCAGCAATTGAAGTAGCAGCTCACCACCGTATTATTAACAGCAAGTATTGATGAGCAATAAGTACTGGTTCTGCCAATAATACCCATGAATGAGTAAAAAAAAAATTGTTCAAGTCTGATGGAAACCATAAAGTGATATTGCTGTCAAATTAAAACGTTGAAGAAAAGTATTATTGGAATTGGGACACTCAAGCATTGGAACAAAGTTGCAATAGCTTGCCTGGAGTTATTTTTCGGACTGGAGACCTGTTACTACTGGTGTTCCACTGGGATCGATGCTAGGTCCACTTTTGTTTGTCATTTATATGAATGATTTAAATGAGAATATATGATTAGCAAGTTCGCGGATGCCACCAAAATTGGTTGTACAGTAGACAGAGAAGAAGGTTATTTAAGATTACAAAGAGATCATGGTCAATTGAGACATTGAGCTGAGGAGTAGCTGATGCTATTTAATTTGGATAAATGCGAGGCATTGCATTTTCATAAAACAAACAAGGGCACAACTTATACAATTAAAAGTAAGGCCTTGGGTAGTGTTATAGGACAGAGATACATAGGGGTTCAAATTCGTAATTATTTTAAGCTTGCGTCATATATAGACAAGTTGGATAAGAAGGCATTTAGCACACTTGCCTTCATTGCTCAGACCTTTGAGTATAGGAGTTGACACGTCATGGTGAGATTGTACAGGATGTTGATGAGGCCTCTTCTGAAGTTCTGTGTCCAGTTCTGGTTATCCTATCGTGGGAAGGACATGATGCTGGAGAGCGTTCAGAAGAGATTCATCAGCATGTTGCTGGGAATGGAGGATTTGAGTTATAAAGAGAGGCTGGATAGGCTGGGACATTTTCACTGGAGCTTCAGGGTTTGGATAAGGTGAATGGCAGGGTGGGAGATTTCAAGACTAGGGGTCATACTTTTAAGGTGAGATGAGAAAGATTTTTAAAAAAAGACATAAGCGGCAACTTTTTGACACAGAGAATGGATCCTGTCTGGAATTAACTTCCAGAAGAAATGATGGATGCAGATACCATAACAAAATGTAAAAGACATTTGATTATGTATGTGAATAAACAATGTTTGGAGGGATATGGGGCAAACACAGGTGGGTCCAGTTTAGTTTGGGGTTATGGTTGGCATGGAATGGTTGGATCAAAGGGTCTGTTTCTGTGCTGTATGACTCTATGACTCTCAATACATTTTGAGTTACCATTTGGCCAAATGAAGGCATCATATAGCTACTCCCCCAGTGTTCTCCTGCTTACTTCAACTCTAGTCATTGCAGCTATGTGCCTTTGAGCATTGAACCCCAGAGTTACTTCTTGCTTCTTAGCAGGACATGGCTATACTGTAGCCCAATTAGACTTGAATATTAAAATTACATCACCTCAGTAACACAGTGATGACACAAGGCCATAACCTTGAACTGGTCTGGGCATAAAGTACCCAATCCAGATTGAAAATATTGTCCATGATCTTGCAAAAGCCCTGTTTGTTAATTCAAATCATACTCAAGTAAACTGACAGATTGTAATAACTTGTAATTGCACCATAACAATCTTATTGAGGGAAAACCCAGTAATACTTGAACAGAAGCAAATGAGATGGACCAGTATGTTCCTTTTTTTTCCTCCTGGATTGTGGTTCGCATGTGCATGACTAGAACGTTGCCAATATAAAGGTTAACAAAATGGATTCACCAATAAGCAAACCCATCCAGATACTAAAAATATTATTCTTAGCAGTATGAAGACTCACCAAAATGTATATGAGTGGTTCAGTATGATCTATTTTAACTTAAGAGTAAAAGCAAAATCCTGCAGATGCTGGAAGTTGCAAAGCAGCCATCTCCATTCAGACCATGAACATAACTCTGAGCTTCCAGCCATCTTTCATTTTAATCCTCCTGTTTGTTCTCTCACTGATCTTCCTATCCAAGGTTCACTGCAGAGATCCAATGAAACTCAACAGAAGCTTGAAGAATAGCTTGTAATTTTTCAATTTGGCACATTACAGTCTTCTGTAGTCAACTAATACTAACTTCAACACTTTCTGACAGTAAATTTTGTCCCCATTTTGTTTCTTTCTGTTTACAGTTTTCGGTACAGTCTCATTTGTCCCTTGCTTTTACATTTCAATTGCAACTGTTCATCAGTTTGCCATTCATACCTCCTCTAGACACACCAATTGTCTTTTCACTTGTTGCATTACAACAGCTTTTGGCCTTACACCAATTTTTTTTAATAATTTAATCACTCCTGCATTCTACCTATCATGGATATTTCTCTTTGTTCGTTTCCCACTCTTCCCACTTTCTCATGCTCAAAATCAATTACATTTTTTTTTCCAGTTCTGATCAAAGGTTAGGAATCTGGAATGTTCACAATATTCCTTTTCTCGCAGATTCCTGATCTGTTGTTTTTCCAACATTATTTTCAATTTGTTTGTTAAAATTTGATGCCAATTTGGTAACGTGCACTTTGCACTGTCACTCAAAACCCAACTGAACTCCAATTATCTTTTATCAATTAATTGCATAATATATTGCTATCAATTCTACAATCTATCCCTGCATGAAATATTTCCCTTGGGAAAGTACATAAGGCAAAAAAAGCAGGCTTTCTCTGCAATATAAGCCAATAGGCCAGGAAGTCATCCTTCCAAGTAATGGACAATGACAATCTTATCATCTAATATGGACTGCAGGAGTGCCTGAGATCTAGTAGAATGAGTGAAATGGTGATGGATATATTAATTAAGATTTAATTGGGTTTGAATTGACTGTGTAAAAATGGGGAGCTAGTAATCAGCAGGGTGTGAGTTTTATGGAGTGTGACTAACTGAAATAAAGCTCCCACATAGAAATGTGCATTTGAGTTCAGTTCAAATACACTTACCTTTTAGAGTATAAGACAGGGTCACAATATTTGACAGCCAGCTGGAAATAATTGACAACTTCAGCAAATTCACCCACGTGGCTTCACCTAAAGGATCTGCATTATGGAGCTGGCATGCCACACAAGAAAGCGATATTTTTGGGATAAACAAGACAATAACATTAAGGAAGAGAATGATTTAAGGCCTGGAATTAGCTAGAGAGGGGTCAAATGTTTTACAAATTGGGTAATGTGTATGAGTATCAATGTACTCGCAGCTATTTTCTGTCACCACAACATCTATTTCATCCCTAAGTGTTTTGGAAACCTAATCATTCAAGGACAACACAATCTGAAGACAACAACAGCTATCAACAGCAATTTTTTTGAAAAATGTACTTCATTTATACCTGGGCAAAACATTTTCAGATCTTTTCAGATCAGAAAATGATTTGGTGAGTGTTATCATTGTGCTTTGACTAACAATGATTCATCCAAATCAACAGATTATGTTAGAATATACTCATGAAATATTCATAAACCTATTTGTCAAATTCAAAGAACAGTAACACCTAAAAGAACAGCCCACAGTTGCACCTGTTACTGAGTTCAACTCCATTACTGCATTTATAGCAAAATGACAATCATGACAAAGAGTAGTGATTATGCAATTCAAGATTTTTCTTTACTGCATATCCTCCTGTAGTTGTGGTTACAGTGCACCATCACATTAAGAATAGCTCTGAAAACAGGGAATGAGAATGCACAATCTCATGTGCAGGATTGGGTAAATTAACTCAAAGAGGTCAATAGGAATGATACAGGTATAAATTAAAATAAAACTGCTCCTGTAAGTTATCAAATCAGTGTGTTGCAAAATTTTGACCTTACAAATAATGCACTGATTAGCTACAACTGACATTCCGGAGCTGCTGACTGTATCAGTACAAATAAGTAGGGACCCCAAGAATGAAAAAGAGAGTCATGAATTTCCAATCAAAAGAGTAAAGAAAATGAGAAATCTAATTTAAGCACTCAAGTGTTTTTGCACTACTGTTCATATGGCATTTATTTAAGTGTTTCCACAGTGTTATCGTTTACTGTAGTTTTCTGGCATTATCAGTCTTGCCTCAAGGGTCCTCCATCATGCTGAGTTTGTCTGTTCCACAGCACTGAGCAAATGGATTCTCTGTAATAACGCTGTTCACTGTTTAGACTTAACGCATTTCTGACCCTGCAAAGGCTTGATCCTCACCTAACATTTGCAAGTACATTAATCTTATTGTAGTCCTCATTCAATCTTTGTAAAAGACTATTGATAAATTTGAATTGAGATTATATCATCTTAAAGTGACCTAAACCTTACTAATAAATTAGGGTTTAGATTAGGATTTAAGTGCGAGCAGCGGCGGAGGTAGGACAAACTCGGAAGACTGCAGATAAGGTAAGGCAGTTTTTATTAAAATTACTTACCGGTAGCGGGCAGCGGTGTTTTTCTCTTTCACAGAAGGAGCGGGAGCAGCAGAAGAAGTGACGGGGACCAGAGGGGTAGCTGGGAAGGTAAGCAATGTTTATAAATACTCACCTTTCGACGCCAACGGCCATTTTAAGTGCGAGCAGCAGCGGAGAAAGAGCGGGAGCAGCGGAGGAAATGACATGGACCGGAGGGGCAGCCGGGAAGGAAAGCGGTGACCATATATATCAGCAAGGCGGCTAAACCCGAGACTCTACTACTGTAGTGTCTCCCACCTGCCCTCCACCTCTAGTAGTTAATAAGTAGGAAGAGCGGAAGCGACAACCAGGGGACTGCCGGTAATATATCTGGGTAGTGGCTGAACCCGAGACACTACACGTGTTGTGTCTCCCACCAACCCCCACCCTCCTCTAACCAAAAATAGGACTCTGGTTTGTTAAGGTCAGGATTTTCTATTTCTTTATCGGTGAATGGTTAAAAATTTACCTTTTATGATTTATCTATTAATTGGTTTTTAGAAAAAGGCTATAGCAGAGAGGTATCAGAAAGAATTTTAACTCAAACCTTTACAAAGTAATAAAGTAATTAACTAAGCAGAGATGGCTGGGCAGGTGTTGTACTGTAGCTGTATGATGTGGGAGCTGGCTGATCTCATTGTGAATGGCAGTGACCACATCTGCAGCAAGTGTTAGTTGCTGGAAGAACTCCGGCTCAGAGTTGATGATCTGGAATCTGAGCTTCAAACACTGCGGCACATCCGGGAGGGGGGGGGAGTTACCTGGATGCTTTGTTTCAGGAGGCAGTCACACCTGGGAGATTAAGTAATTCACATTCAGTTAATGATCAGGGACATCAGAGTGTGACTGTAAGTGAGGCAGGCAGGGGAATTTGAGTTCAGGAGTGCAGGAGCCTCAGCCCTTGACCTTGTCCATCAGGTATGAGATTCTTGCTCCCTGTACGGATGAGGAAAAGGGCTCTGGAAAGGATGAGCCAGCTGACCATGGCACCATGGTGCAAAAGGCCATTTAAGAGGGGGAAGCAAAAAGACAAATAGTTGTTATAGGGGATTCTATAATTAGGGGAACAGATAGTATCCTATGCAAGCCGGATCGGGAGTCTCGCATGGTGTGTTGCCTGGTCGGTGCCAGGTTGCAGGACATCTCCGACCGGCTTGAAAGGATATTGGAGCGGGAGGGGGAGGATCCAGTTGTTGTGGTCCACGTTGGGACTAACAACATAGGCAAAGCTAGGGTGGAGGACCTGTTTGGGGATTATCAAGCACTAGGAAGGAAATTGAAGTACAGGTCCTCAAGGGTCATAATCTCCGGATTACTGCCTGAGCCATGTGCATAGGGATAGGGATAAGAAAATTAGGGAAGTAAACACGTGGCTAAGGGATTGGTGTGGGAAAGAGGGATTCCATTTCATATGGGGCATTTGGCATCAGTTTTGGAACCAGGGAGATCTGTACTGTTGGGATGGTCTCCACCTGAACCAATCAGGTACCAATGTTCTAACAAAGAGGATAAATAGGGTGGTCAGTAGGACTTTAAATTTCTGAGTTGAGGGGAAGGGAAAGTGAAAGCGAGAGGGAGTATGGAGTTAAATGGAAAGATAAGCAGGAGGATAGCATGCATGAAGGTGGATTTAACCTTGAGGCAGATTAGGAATGCAACAAAAAGGAAGGATAACTTGGACATCTTATGACTTCCAATATTTCTAATGATAAGAATGTTAGCATTAAGGCACTTTACCTGAATGCTAGTAGCATTCATAACAAAATAGATAAACTAACGACACAGATCATCGTGAATGATTATGATGTGGAAGGCATCACAGAGACATGGTTACAGGGGGGTCAGGACTGGCAGTTAAACATCCTAGGATTTACAACTTATCGAAAAGACAGGGAGGTGGGCAGAGGGGGCAGGGTGGCCTTGTTAGTTAAGAACAAAATGTAATCTATGGCACTGAATGACATAGGGTCGGATGATGTGGAGTCTGTGTGGGTGGAATTGAGGAAACACAAAGGCAAAAAAACCATAATGGGAATTATGTACAGACCTCCTAACAGTGATCAGGACCAGAGGCACAACATGAAATAGAAAACGCATGTCAGAAAGGCAAGGTCACGGTGATCATGGGAGACTTCAATATGCAGGTGAACTAGGTAAAAATGTTGCCAGTGGATCCAAAGAAAAGGAATTCTTGGAATGCTTACAGGATGGCTTTTTGGAACAGCTTTTCATGGAGCCCACAAGGGAGCAGACTATGTTAGACCTAGTGCTATGTAATGAACCAGACTTTATAATAGATCTTAAAGTAAGGGAACACTTAGGAAGCAGCGATCATAATATGGTAGAGTTCAGTCTGCAGTTTGAAAGAGAGAAGGCAAAATCGGATGTAATGGTGTTACAGTTAAATAAAGGTAATTACGAGGCATGAGAGAGGAACTGACAAAAATCGACTGGAAGCAGAGCCTAGCGGGGAAGACAGTAGAGCAAAAATGGCAGGAATTTGTGGGTGTAATTGAGGACACAGTACAGAGGTTCATCTCCAAGAAAAGAAAGATTATCCAGGGAGGGATTAGACAGCCATGGCTGACAAAGAAAGTCAGGAAATGTATCAAAGAAAAAGAGAGATCCTATAAGGTGGCCAAGAGCACTGGGAAATCAGAAGATTGGGAAGGCTACAAAAACAAACAGAGGATAACAAAGCGAGAAATAAGGAAGGAGAGGATCAAATATGAAGGTAGGCTAGCCTGTAATATTAGGAATGATAGTGAAAATTTCTTTCAATACATAAGAAGCAAACAACAGGCAAAAGTAGACATTGGGCCACTTCAAACTGATGCTGGAAGCCTAGTGATGGAAGATAAGGAAATAGCTGGAGAACTTAATAAGTACTTTGCGTCAGTCTTCGCAGTGGAAGACATGAGTAATATCCCAACAATTAAAGGTAGTCAGGGGGCTGAGTTGAGTATGGTTGCCATTACAAAAGAGATAGTGCTAGAAAAGCTAAAAGGTCTTAAAATTGACAAATCTCCTGGCCCTGATGGGCTACATCCTGGAGTTCTGAGGGAGATGGCTGAGGAAATAGCGGAGGCTTTGGTTGAGATCTTTCAAAAGTCACTGGAGTCAGGGAAAGTCTTGGATGATTGGAAGATCACTGTTGTAACCCCATTGTTCAAGAAAGGATCAAGACAAAAGGTGAAAAATTATAGGCCAATTAGCCTAACCTCGGTTGTTGGTAAAATTTTAGAATCCATCGTGAAGGATGAGGTTTCTAAATTCTTGGAAGAGCAGGGTCGGAATAGAACAAGTCAACATGGATTTAGTAAGGGGAGGTTGTGCCTGACAAACTTGTTAGAATTCTTTGAAGAGGTGACAAGTAAGTTAGATGGGAAACCCAGTGGATGTGGTCTATCTAGACTTCCAAAAGGCCTTTGATAAGGCGCCACACGGGAGGGCCCATGGTGTTTGAGGTGAGCTACTGGCATAGATTGAGGATAGACTGTCTGACAGAAGGCAGAGAGTTGGGATAAGAGGTTCTTTTTCTGAATGGCAGCCGGTGACAAGCGGTGTCCCACAGTGTTCAGTGTCGGGGCCGCAGCTGTTCACGTTATATATTAATGATCTGGATGAAGGGACTGGGGGCATTCTAGCGAGGTTTGCTGATGATATGAAGATAGGTAGACAGGCAGGCAGTACTGAGGAAGTGGGGAGGCTGCAGAAGGATCTAGACAGTTTGGGAGAGTGGTCCAGGAAATGGCTGATGAAGTTCAATGTGAGCAAATGCGAGGTCTTGTACTTTGGAAAAAAGAATACAAGCATGGACTACTTTCTAAATGGTGAGAAAATTCATAAAGCCAAAGTACAAAGGAATCTGGGAGTGCTAGTTGAGGATTCTCTAAAAGTAAACATGCAGGTTGAATCCGTGATTAAGAAAGTGAATGCAATGTTGTCATTTGTCTCAAGAGGGTTGGAATATAAAAGCAGCGATGTGCTACTGAAACTTTATAAAGCTCTGGTTAGGCCCCATTTGGAGTACTGTGTCCAGTTTGGTCCCCACACCTCAGGAAGGACATACTGGCACTGGAGCATGTCCAGCGGAGATTCACACGGATGATCCCTGGAATGGTAGGTCTAACATACGAGGAACGGCTGATGATCCTAGGATTGTACTCATTGGAGTTCAGAAGGTTAAGGGGAGATCTAATAGAAACTTACAAGATAATACATGGCTTGGAAAGGGTGGACACTAAGAAATTGTTTCCGTTACGCGGGGAGACTAGGACCTGTGGGCACAGCCTTAAAATTAGAGGTGGTCAATTCAGAATAGAAATGTAGAGACATTTCTTCAGCCAGAGAGTGGTGGGCCTGTGGAATTCATTGCCGCGGAGTGCAGTGGAGCCCGAGATGCTAAATGTCTTCAAGGCAGAGATTGATAAATTCTTGATGTCACAAGGAACTAAAGGCTACGGGGAGAATGCGGGTCAGTGGAGTTGAAATGCCCATTAAATGGCGGAGTGGACTCGATGGGCCGAATGGCCTTACTTCCACTCCTATGTCTTATGGTCTTATAATTATGCTCAAAATTGAATGATAAGTTGTTTTAAGTTTGCCAACCAAAAGATATTACAAAATATTACAAAAGTCAGAGTTTTTACTGTAATTTGTTGCTCTCAGGCGATTTATTTACGTCAGATATTTTTTAATCCAAATTTCATTTTGTCTTTTTGGTATTGGTGACCGATGCCATATTATGGCTACATTGAAGCTGGAATTCATCGATATGTTGTTTATTGACCGTTCTTTGGAAGATAGACTTCAAAATGAGAAAAAGGAGATTATTTGTCAGGCACAGCACTACAGTTGAGAGTGATCTTTTCTCATTCAAGGTCACAGAGGTAACACTTAACAGGTTCAAAGCTCCACCAACATCCTGACTGCAATCAATTAACTAAATGTAAGTGTAATAAAACTTAGGACCTTCCTATTCCACACATGTTGTTACTTTTATGCCATTGCCCATTGAGCTGTTTGGTAAACGGCTGTACATTTACACCATTACTGAGTCCAATGTAAACTTATAATTGGTTTAGATGAGATGTTATTACAACATGGCCAGCAATGAACAATTTCAGACACTGGACACAGGACAGAAGAATGAGGAGAAATATTGCCAGATGTATTATATATACAATACGTGCAACTGGAAAGGCAACATCGAAGACTCTTCAAAGTTGCAACTAAAATATGGTTGTTGGGTAAGTGATGTATCAAATTTTGTTCTGGTCAAGATATAGATTTGAAGTATGACTTTAAATTCTGACAAAGAGGTGGAGAGGTATAGATCTTCAGGAATGGAGTTTCAAAGCAGGAGACCGCGATGGTTAAAGACAAGAAATCAATGATGAAGCAAAGGGAACAATAATTATCAGAATAGTAAAATATTCAGAAGTGAGTATACTGTTGGATGAGGCTATGATGAGATTTAAGTACAAGAATCAGAGTTTAAATTTGTGGTGCACTAAGAGTGGGAGCTGATGTGGGTTAGCAAAGCCAGAGAAAATAATGAGAGGGACAGGTTACAGGATAAGATATAGATAGCAGGATTAGCAGTTGAAGTTTGAAGACATCAGAGGTGAAAAACTCTTCAGGACAGAATCAATTTTAAGGAGAAAAATTCCATGCTTGTGTGTTAAGCAGCAGTTAGACTAAGGGGGGCTGGGGGCGTGGGGGGGAGATACAGAAGAAAGCAGAGGGTTTTTATGATGGAGAATATTTAGAATTTAAAGCCAGCTTCGAATACGTCCGTGAGATTGCAGAAAGATTAGCTCAGTCAAAGAAAATGGACAATGGGGGATGGAACTGTTGGTAATCTCACATTCTAAACCATAAACTGAAAAGGCTAAAAATTATCTGCAAACCAGCTCGTCTTCCTACTCTGAAAAAGCTTTTAGCAGCCCACAGGTAATCACTGAACAGCATATGAAGAGACATTTCCAGGAAATGTTCATTAATACTAGAGTTCGCAGGGTTTGAAAAGTTCTTTTTAATAATTATTATAATTATTATTAATTCACATGTGCCATTTATTTTAAAAGCAAATCAGCAAGTATAACAAAATATTTCTTTAACAGACTCAGAAACACCTCAAATACAATTGTAAAGCATGATCTATTATTAATCTGTATTTTGGCCGATCTCTATTCTGAAGAACCAATAAAAGTTAATTACTAGATCTCCCAGAGGCATGGTGTACATGAATGCTTTCTCTCCTATTGAGTGTGAATCCTTAAAAGTAAATAATAATCCTGAAAAGCCTTCATTGAATCCATCCATACTTTTTCACTTGAGTCTCCTGAGTCAGCTGTGCATGGAATCTCAATAGGGTAAAATAAAATAATGGTGAGAAAGAAGAGATGTATGGCACACTGTGGATACCTACATAAACTTGAACATAGTCTACAAACAATGACCATTCATGTCTGAGGAAATAATGGAAGGAATTGCAGCTGGTCACAGCAGGGTTTGACCATGGATCTCCCCGACCCATTTATCAATGAGAAAGTGTGTTTTCTGTTTGGTGACTGGAGATTCAGACTCTCATTAGCAATGCTACCTAGTTCTCTATCTGACTTGGCTGGAATCAAAACATGAAAAGAATGCCAGTTTCTAAGTATTTCAATTTGTAAGTGTTCATCATGAATTTGACAGAACTGGTGAAATGTTTGCAATTGTTGGGAATTACACTATTACGTGGTGTTATCATTTATTGAATCCACTGAATTACAAGTGGTGTATGACCAAGGATTTTAAATGATAATTAACTATCAACAGCTGTGATCTATAAAATTACAAGATTTATTCAATTCTTTTTCAGGATTTTATACTAATCAAGTTCTTAATTACTTGCTCTAAGAAGTTAATTGAAGGGTCACATTATAGTTTAACTTTTGGCTGTGGAATTAAACTTTGAATACAGTATTCTTTATTTGTTTACACAGTTTAAGTGCCCAACTGGATGGACAGAGATGCAGTTTGTATGCAGTACCTGCAAAATATCTTCCAGGTCATTTTTGAGCAATTAAACATTCTTATCAACTGTTGTATTGGCTTAACCTTCCTTTCAACATTATAACACTATCAGGCTGTCCATAGCTGAAAAAATATAAAGCTTTTATTTTCTGGTTTATCAGCTGATAATTTCTCCTATATCATAATTAGCAAATGACTTTGATTTGCATGCACTGAACTTTAATGTTTTACGAATTTAGAAAAGCATATTAACACCTCCATTTCTTTCATTTGATTTCTGAGCTATGTTTATTTTGTATCAGCAATAGCAATCTTCATGTTGGTCATTATTTGTAAATTAGGAGATTCCTAAATGAATCAGGAAAGATTCCAAAAAGCATGTAGGTAATTCTTAGAATGATAAAGGGCTGAATCTTATGTTTTTGACTACACATGTCCATTGGTTTCACAGAGCAAAACAAGCTTTCCCACCACACTGTTCCAAACTCATCTTACTCACCATCTCTCTTGCCATTGTGCTCTTCTCCAAGTCCAGATTGAATCTACCATGCACTGCACCTGTAATAACTCAACCTTGCTGGGGATATTCTGGAAAGGACAGGGATATCTGGTCCTGGCAGTATCTTTAAAATGCCACTATGAACTTAGATAAGCCAGAGCTGCCCTGTGTGGTTCATGCGGTTTGCCCCAGACATGGTAGATAAAGTATAATTTGTGTACCACCTTGCATGCAGGGACTGGGAGGTCCTGGGAAGGACTGTTACAGAGAGATCACCAGAATAGGTCGGTGCAGTCTTATCCATCCGGAGAAGTGCCCAGCAGTGTAGGAAAAAGATCAATGACTTACTCCACTCAACTAACATCATCTGCTACCTCACTCTATATCTGTGGCTGCACCCATCTCCCACCAAGGTTCATGGTCTGCCACTTTCACTATTGTCAGAGCATCATTGCTCACTCACTCAACTCTCACTCCCTCCAAATCCCCATTTGACTAATCCTGCATGGTACCTGAGCTGCCCACTCATTCATTCAGTACACTTCACTATTTTTACCCTCACCGGCACCAGGGTTGTTAACTTTGCCATCCACTCTCAGCTCATTTAATCCTCCTTTTTTCTCATTACAGAAGAACACAGTCCACAACAGGTTAGAAAGGGTCAAAATGGGTGACGGCTGCCTGACATTTGACTCTTTACTATCTGAGGAGAGGAGCCTGACTGACCACACTGTGGCCATCTGACTGTTCCAAAGCCTATGAGTCATATTGGAGGCTGCCCTTGATGAACTCTGGTGGGATTCTCTGATTGAAGCCTATCTTCCTTGAGTTGACTGAGGACTGCCGGCAAAACAGAGGTACTGTGAATCTGGGGCAAAAAAGCAAGGCAAGGCAAGGCGAGGCCAGAGTGCTTTGAGCATTCAGGAAGGCTCAAACTAAATGATGCACTAAGACAGCAAATGAACGGCCTTGGCATGCAGTAAATTTGGTCTAATCTATGAGCTGGGTGTTTTTGTCTCTACATGAGAAGTGACCTTGTCACAGCTGTATAATGCAAGTTGCTGGTGTGCCCAATGTATAGTTTAAAGCACAAAATCATCCTGGTAGCAGATCATAGAGGTGCAACAAGGACGCTGAAAAGCTAGTGGGTGTAGAATGCTAATGTCTGTGGATGATGGGTGAGCGCAGCCAATGTCTTGGAATGTGCCCTGAGATTTTATTGCCAGATGGCATCCTGGAGCAGGAAGTGGTGAGCTGGAGTCGCCAGGTACCTTCGCCGATTTGCATGTTGGGAATTTGTAGTATCAAGTTCCTAGATGGTGAGTTGGTAGGACTGGAAACTGCCTAATAATGAGAGCAGATGTACAGTTAATGAGGCTAACAATATGGCTTTAAGAGGCATCGCTGCCCTAGCCAGAATCGCATTTCAATAGCTGCGACTTTCTATGCCTGGACTTCCCAAGTGATTCTTCAAGATTTCTTGGCATAGCTTATGTTGTTTCGGCCCTTATAAGATTCCACCAATAGTATCACTTGCAGGAAGCTAGAACATGACTTGGTGTGTAAACTATAGTTTTTGAAAGACATAGCATATAACTCAAATAGGACCTTGAAGGCTTCACAAGATAACATCTTTATGTTCTTGCACATAATTTCATTTTGTTATCTTTCACTCTTTATATTGGTAGAGCAAAAAGATTTGTAAGTAAAAACCATGGGTCACTTTAAGTCTACATTCTGCATTATTAAGGACATTTATTGATATTTTCTCCTTAAAAGTAAACGAGTGACCCTTGTGTGAACATCCATTAAACCTTACAGCCACATGATGCAATACAGGTCAGGTTTTATCTCCATGAGAACAAGCTATTACTGTAGCAACACATTAGTCAACAAATATTCCATTAAAACATAATTACATCAGTATGTATTCATCAATGTAATCCTTAATCTTTCTCTCAAAAAGCATTTTGCTCGCTCTCTTTTGATTCAATAAAAATAGTATTTTGCTTGAAGTCAGTCCATCATCTCCATAATTTTGAGAGTCACAGCTCAATATCTGAGAATCATCTTGGTAATTTTTTTTCAACCTACACTTGCAAAACTTGTCAACACTTAAAAAGACTGACTTAAATCATTTGCTCATCTGATATCTAATTCTCCTCTTGGAGAAAGCGAGGACTACAGGTGCTGGAGAATCAGAGTCAAAAAGTGTGGCGCTGGTCAGGCAGCATCCAAAGAGCAGGAGAATCGACGTCTCAGGCATTAGCAGGAGCAAGCAGAGACAATAGGTCGACTGGGGCAGTCAGGTTTGTGGATTTGAGGCAAGTGATAGAACTGGGTGGTGTGGGGTTGGGTAATAATTAGGTTGGAGGCTGTGGAGAGAGATAGCCTTAGGAGATGAGGTTATGGATGGTTTGGGAGGTGATGGGGAGGTAAGAGGTACGTTTGTAGTCGAGGGGGTGGTAGGAGGAGGTGTCAGTGAGTTAGCATCTGGCTTCGGTAAGGTACAGGTCAGTGCGCCATACTACCACTGCATACTGCTCAGCCTCCTATTTCAGGGACCGCAATTTCCCCGCTCACTTAATTAACAATGCCCTCCAGTGCATTTCCACCACTTACTGCACCTTCTCCCTTGAACCCCATCCCTCCAATCACAACAAGGATAAACTACCCCTTCCACTCCCCTCTCCTGTCTTCACCTTTCACCACATTAATCTCCGGATACAGCTCATTATCTTCTGTCATTTTCGCCACCTACAGAAAGACCCAACATCAAGGTTATATTTCCCTCCCCACCCCTGCAGCGACCATGTACTCCTTGACTCCCTCTTTGAGTCTACCACCCCAACCAACCCATCCTCCACTCCCAGCTCCTTCCCTGCTGCCACAGGAGCTGTGAAACTTGCGCCAACACCACCCCCCTCACCTCCATCCAAGGCCCCAAAGGATCCTTTCACATCCAGCAGAGATGTTCCTGTGCATCCACCCACCTCATCGACTGTGTCCATTGCTCTCAATGTGATCCCTACATTGAGGAGATAGGACACCAACTCGTGGAGCATTTCAGGAAACATCTCTGGGACATACACACCAAACAACCCCACCACCCTGTGGCTGACCACTTCAACTTCCCTTCCCACTCCCGTTCCCCAAGGACTTGAAAGTCCTGGGCCTCCACCATTGCCAAATCCAACCCACCTGCCAATTGAGGAAGAATGCTTCAACTTCTGCCTTGGGACCCTTCAAACACATGGCATCAACATCGACTTCACCAATTTTCAAATCTCCCCTCCCCCTGCCTCATCCCAGATCAGACCTTCCAACTCGGCACTGCCCTCTTGACCTGTCCTACCTGTTCATCTTCCATCCCACCTATCTGCTCCACCCTGTATCCACCTATCACCTTTCCACCTATCTTCCCCCAGCCTCAACCCCAAACCCTATTTGTATCTAATTCCTCTCTGTCCATTAGATTAGATTAGATTAGATTACTTACAGTGTGGAAACAGGCCCTTCGGCCCAACAAGTCCACACCGACCCGCCGAAGCGCAACACACCCATACCCCTACATATACCCCTTATCTAACGCTATTACTGGTACCTAAAATAGTTTACTCTAATCCAGATGAAGAAATTCTGTTCTTTTTCTGACCTGAGCAATTAACTCATCCAGTAGGAATTCTTAATGCAGGCTCAGCACTCCCTGAATGTTTGGGAGTCTGACATAATGGAAGAATATAAAATTGACCTTGTTACCATATTCAGTGTTTTCTTACTGATTCTCTCTCCACCACTGATACTTAGTAGCAGCAGTATGTACTATCAACAGGATGCACTGCAGAAATCCACCAAAGATCCTCAGACATGAGAACACCACCACCTTCAAGTTCCCCTCAGTACCCTGACTTGGAAATATATTGCTGTTCCTTCACAGTTGCTGGGTCAAAATTTTGGAATCTTGTGGGTCAACACACAGCCGATGGACTGCGTTGGTCAAGAAGGCAGCTCACCCCCACCTTCTCAAAGGCAACTAGGGACAGCAATAAATGCTGGCCAGCTAGCAATGCCCATACCCTGCAGAATGGATTCTGAGGAAAGTGGGATAAAAAAAACTTGCTGTGCACTTCTGAAGTATTGACCTGTCTCTGCACTACAGGTGACAGGCAGTTTAGCACCCATAGTGCTATGTTTTACAAGGGCACCAGCAGTGGTGAGCTCAGCATATATTCTTCAGCAAATTGATTCAGAAAGCTGGGAACCCTTCAACAAAACATATGAATCTCTTGACCCAGTGACTGGAGCTGATTCAAGATGTTGCTTTTCTGACATCAGTATTAACTATCAATTTAATATTGGGAATATCAAAGCCATTGCCTTCAACCCTCACTACACAGTCTGCTCCCCATCTACTGTGCCTGCTCCCTTTTTGCCAATGTTCCTCTGAACTGGGTAGTCTTGTGTGATACAGCAACCCAAAACTATATGCTCAGGTAATCCATAGGTCAGCCCCTTTAAGTTACTGCCTGTTCATGGTTGCACTGAAAACTGTAAAGGGTTCATGCATCTAAATGAATCATGGTCAGTTTGCTTCATGGTCAGTGTCTGAGCTTGAATTGGATTGTTCACAACCTTCCTGTTCTTTCTGAGTCCGAAACAAACTTCCTTTTACATCATCTCAAACAACCAAGGAACCTCACACCCACCTCCGTAATATCTCCTAGCATACTCCTGACTCAGCAAATCCAAGAGTGAAACCCTCAACCATTCCATTATAATTTTCAAACTCAATCACTGTGATGCCTCCTGTCTTGCATCAAGTTGAGCTCACCCAAAACTCTGCTGCTGCATCTGAAGCTGTATCAAGACCAACATACCCAAAACACTTACAATTGCGAGCAAATTGGTTCCTTGATCAGCAACGTCTCAAAGTTAAAATTCTCATCCTTTTGTTCAAAGACCTCCTGGTTCTTCCTCTGCTGTGTACCTCTTCAAGCCTTATCAATTTTCCTTCTGTGTATCTCCAATACTGACCTCTATTGCTCCCACAATTCACACTTATATCATGGCAATGCTTTCAGTTGTTAAGTTGTGAAACTCCCACCCTAAAAATCTTCACTTTTCACTCCTACTTAATAATGCTTTGTAAATCCGACTTTTTGGTTAAGCCTCTTGTCTCTTTCCCAATATATTCTTTACAGCTCAGTGTCAAATTTGTCTGATAATGAAGCACCTTGGGATAGTTCACTTTCTTAAGACAATAAATAATATTACTTGTTGAATATATCTGTTGATGGGGCTTGTGGGAGAGATCTAGCTCTTCCCTCTTCTAAAGGGGATCCTAGAAATCATGGGAAAAGTCTGAAAACCAATGGAGTTGGCCCAGGACACTTTTTCCTGGCACTTGGAGAAGTAGGGGCGAAGATCAGGAAAAACTACCTTCTGAGGTCCTCTAAGTCCTTTTGATTTACATTCACTATTACCTGGTTCATGACATGATTATACTGAGGAACTCATGTTTGGAGAATTCATGGCAGAAATGTATATCCTCCCACTCATTAAAGCACAGATGCCAAATCACTAGTGCCAAGCCTATACAGAATGTGCAAGAAGCACGAGCAGAACTGACTTTTTCAACACTATGATATCGTGAACTAAAATGCTGTGTAATGCTTTGTAAGTTACTGTGAATTCCCCAAGTGCGTGTTGCAAACTACAAATGAAAATGTTTCCAAATTTCTTTCCTTTTAAAAAGGAAATGCTAATTACAATTAGTACAACAGAAGAAATGGAATCTTGGCAACCAAAAACATTTAGTCTAAAAACAAAATAAATCCTAAGAACCAGTAAAACACAGTGTTGAATAACTGGAGGTCCGTGGCAAATTTAATGTTTGAAGTAGAACAGCAAAAACAATATAGAACTTCAACACCAATTTGTGTTTGACTTGATTACAAAACTCACAAAGGCATTTGATTGATGAGTGATAAGTCAAAAGGGGAAGGTGAGCTTCTGTTAGAGGAGGTGGTTGAAAGTTGATTTCAGAAATCAGGGTCTAGGGTGCCAATTTCTGAATTGGAAAGCATGCATGGAAATAAACTTAAACAGAAGAGTTGTAGACAAAGGTTGAGCATCATTGTGTTAATTGTAATGGATTAGGGCACTGACACTTAAGGCCAAATATTTGTGTATTTTCCCTTTGTCCTTCATCGCTGAACAGAGATTGAGGGCTAATTGCAAAGATTCCTCCCATTCATTGATACTGTTTTCAAATGGTTCCTTGAAGCATTAATAAGATCCATGATAATTGCAGCCTCCCATTCCCCTTATATTCACATAGAGGTAATTGGTCTATATTCTGTACCTGTAACCAGCAACGCCTCTTATCTGGAACACACAATAAAGAGAATGTAAATTTGTGTCTCATCAATACTACAGTGTTAAGCTTTCAGGCTTGTATGCTGTGCCACTGCACCAATCAGAGGTGCATTCAGCTTTTCAAGAATGTAGCCTGAATAACATAAGCTAGTGTAATGTTACAATACACAATCTAGGCATCTAAAATAGATGGGTCTCCAGGTAAATACAAGTCTGGGAACTCCTTCAAAGCTGCCAGTGCAATTAATTATGTAAGATGTTTCTTGCCAAAAAAAAGATCATCACCCCAAATTACTTGTGGATATATTGAACTTTCAAGGAGAACATATGCTTTTCAAAAGAAAGATATACAAGCCAAAAAAAAGCCTCATTCCATATACACACTACCCTAAAAAAAAGTGTCCCAGCAGGTCCCTTTTAAATCTTTCCCTTCTCACCTTAAACTTATGCCTTCAACATTTTGACTCCCCTACCGTGGGGAAAAGACTTTGGCTATTCACATTGAAAATGCCCTTCATGATTTTGTAAACCTCTATAAGTTATTGCAGGCCAAGTGGTATGTCTGGACCCTAGGTATAGGTCCCAGATTTGTTAAACCAAACTGGCTCCTCTACTTTCCCCAATCTCTTCCTTGATTAGTCGCAACAAGATTAATATATAAAAGGATCCCTTCATTGGTGGATACGTCTTCAAGCCCAAATTCAGTGGTTGTCATGTGGATAAGACTAAGTGCCAAAATACATCATGGAATGTTACACCTGAATTGTGTCAAGAAAACTTCAGGCAACAACTGTTCAAAGGGGTACTCCCATTCAGAAAGGAACAGTGTGTTTTGCTCCATTGTACAGACATTAACAAACAAAAAAAGCATTAAGAAAACAATTGCAACTCCTGGTCTCAGTTTGTGATTGCATGTTAGAGAGCTGGAATGCTGGTGTTCTAACTTGTGGTTCAAATTACACTGCATTAGAGTCATCATCATGGTCAAGACAAAGACTGATGTGCACATTCTTTTTTAATTGTTTGGACTCAACTCTCGTCTCTAATTTGTGTATATGTCGTGTGTTAATATCTTTTCTTGTTATAGTGGATAAATAAATAATTTTTTTCTTTAACTCAAGAAAGCTGGGTTAGAATGGTTGCAAGGGCTTATGCTTGAAACGTCATTCCTGATGAAGGGCTTATGCTCGAAACGTCGAATTCCCTATTCCTGAGATGCTGCCTAACCTGCTGTGCTTTAACCAGCAACACATTTTCAGTTAGAATGGTTCCTCATGGAACATAAATGTAGTTGGGCTTGGAGAGGTATCCACCAATGAAGGGATCCTTTTATATATTAATCTTGTTGCGACTAATCAAGGAAGAGATTGGGGAAAGTAAAGGAGCCAGTTTGGTTTAACAAATCTGGGACCTATACCTAGGGTCCAGACATACCACTTGGCCTGCAATAACTTATAGAGGTTTACAAAATCATGAGGGGCATTTTCAATGTGAATAGCCAAAGTCTTTTCCCCACGGTAGGGGAGTCAAAATGTTGAAGGCATAAGTTTAAGGTGAGAAGGGAAAGATTTAAAAGGGACCTGCTGGGACATTTTTTTTAGGGTAGTGTGTATATGGAATGAGCTATCAGAGGAAGTGATAGCGTTGAATTGAATACAACATTTAACAATATTCTGGATGGGTACATGGATAGGAATGTTTTCAATGGATAAGAACCAAATATAGCAAATAGGACAAGTTCAGTTTAGGAAATCTGGTCGGCATGGATGAGTTGGGCTGAAAGATCTGTTTCTGTACTGTATAACTCCATGGACTTTACTCTAACCAAGTCAGAAATCCAATTGGAAAAGTGTATTTTGGCCTGTCAACAATGTCTTCAGCTCAATGATTCAGCAATACTTATATACACCACTAGAGGGAAGACTTCACTATTGCTGGTTTTTCAAATGGTTATTTGGGCAGAGATGGGAGGTAAAGAGGTCAAGACAATAAATTATACTTTCGACTTCATTTACCACTGTGCCAAACAGAATAAACCACAGAATAAGTTCCCAGGTTGCTAAACTCCTTGTTGAAAAAAAAAGAAGCACTAATGAAGTTAAATTCTGAACTAGCCAATCCAATAAATGATTTGAACAAACCAGAGCATAAAGAAAAACTGAAATTATTTCAACTACATGTTTCATGTAAATTTTGACCTACTTGAGGTATATCAACATTTTCTCTACATCATTTATTTATATTTCTCATGCCACTTCTATTCTGAATTTTGGAGGAGGGGAGAGTTTTAATTTCTAGAAAAGGGTGGGTTGACTGTTAGAAGTACAATTTGAAAAGTCCAAAGTCAACGTCAACCCGCCTTCGATCATTTACCCTGAGATTCATGAAATAAGTCAGTGAGGTGGGTCTCATGTTTCCAGGAAGCAGAGGGTCTATTTTGCTTTTATTGTCATGGGAATGTGGGCATCACTGGCTGACCAATGACCATTGACCTTGAGTGACTTGGAAAATTGCTAATGTGACATACCCCATACAAAAAAGGGGAGGGAGGCAGGAAGTGAGTAACTATGGGCTGATCAGTTTAACATCAGTTGTTGGAAAAGTATTGGAATCAAATATTCAGGAAGCAATTTCAGAATATTTGGAAAATCATAATCAAGTCAAGAAGAATCAGCAGACGTTCATGAAAACAAAATTGAGCCTGACTAATTTATGAGAGTTTTTTTTTTCACGAAGTCTTAACCAGAGTGAATAGAGGAGAGACAGTGGATGTTTTATATTTGGACTTCCAGAAGGCATTTAACAAGGTATCTTAGAAAAGGTTGAAAGTCATAAGATAGGAACAGTGTTGGAGGTAATATATTGGCTTGGATAGGGAATTGGCGTAGGGGCATGAAACAAAGAAATGGAGATAAGGAATTTATTTTCAGGTTGGCAAGCCATGAGCAGTGGATTTCAACAAGTATCTGTGCTAGAACCATAACTGTTTGCAATATATTGTCATGACTTGGAGGAAGGAAGTGGATTTCCAGCAGCTAACTTTGCAGATGACATTAAAATAGCTGGAAAGGCAAGTTGTGAGAGGATTACAAACAGTCCACAAAGAAAAATTGAGAGGTTAAGGAAGTGGACAAAAATTTGGTAAATGGAGTACAATGTAGGAAAATGCAAATTGTTCATTTTGGAATGGAGAACAAAAGATTAGAATATTATTTAAATGGAGAAAAACTGCAGAACGCTGCAACATAAATGCACTTGGGGATACTTGTACACAAAACACAGAATGCTAGCATGGAGATGGAGCAGGTAATCAGGAAGACTAATGAAATGTGGGCCCTTATTTCAAAGGGGTTGGTCATATGAATAGGGAAGTCTTACTACAAATGTACAAGGTGCTGGTGAGAACAGATCTGGAGTAATATGAGCAATTTCAGTTGCCTTACATAAGGAAAGATATTATTTCATTGGAGGCAGTTCAAGAAAGGACCGCCAGGATGATTTCTTGTACGGAGGAATTGTCTTATGAACAAAGGCTAAATAGGTTAGGAGTCTACCATTGGAGTTTAGAAGAATGAGAGGTGATTTCATTGAAACATATAGGATTTGTAAGGGGTTTGACAGGGTAAATACTGCGAAGATATTTCCTCTTATGGAAGTGAATACAGCACAAGAACATAGTCTTAGAATAAGAGATGTCAATTTAAGACTTAAATGAGGAACAATATCTTCTCTCAGAGGGCTGTTTGGAATTCCTTGCCATGGAAAGCCATGGAGACAGAGTCCTTGTGTAACTTTAAGCTCAAGATTCTTGATCAATCAGGGGATTAAGGTTTACTGAGAAAGGACAGAAAAGTGGGTGAGGATGTCGGATCAGCCATGATCTTATTGAATGGTGGAGCAAGTTTGAGGGGTGGGAACAATCTACTCCTGCTGGTATTTCTTGTCACATGCTGCTGCTAATGAAGTGGATGCTTGTGGATATTGAACCAATCAAGTGAGCTGATTTTATCCAGGATGATGTCAAGCTTCTTGAGTTTTGTTGGAGCTGCTCTCATGCAGGGCAAGTGGGGAGTATTCTCGACACTCCTGCATTATATGTGGTGGACAGGTTTTGGAGAGTCAGGAGGTGCAGTATTCCGAGCTTCTGATCTGCTCTCGTAACCACTGTATTTATATGGTGAGGCCAGTTGCGTTTCTGGTCAATGGTAACCCTCAAGATGTTGCTACTGGGAGATTTAGGAATCGTAACACCATTGAACATCAAGGGCTGATGGTTGAATATTATAACAAGATTGTATGACTCAGATTTAATCAGCCTTAGTCTTGGTTGCAGGATTTCCCAATCAATAAACAGAAATTGGGTGGCAAGGATTGGTCCATGGAAACCAATGGAAAATGTACATGATTTTACACATTGTTTGTTGTCCAAATGGATCAGGAGTGTTTTCCCTCCAAAGATTACTTAGTTATCTGTCTTCTGATCTCATCACCACAGCGTCTCACCTAGACTGGTGATTGGATTTCTCTGGACGCAACCAATTCTGCCCCTGTATGTTTTCACCTGAACCAGGCATGTGCATTAGGATGGTCTCTGGATGAATTAATATTTCTAAAAATACAGAGTGTGAAATTAAAACCAGCATGTGGGATCCAATTAACCATTCCACTCCCACCACATCCAATCCTAATGCATTCCACTCTCATAAATACTGAGGCCTTGAAAGATAATGTGGACCGTCTGTGAGTATATACATTAAAAGAGAGCAGCATCAAAAGTCAGTAAAAGATAACTCACCAACTAGTTGATTGAGAGTCTCTCACCAATATAGCTAGGTAATACAGCCTGCAATACAACAACCCAGCTGGCCCAAAGCCTGAGCAAAAAAAAAAGTGCTCTCAAATCTTCTACTGAGTTAAAGTTCCACTCGAGTGCAGATTCATGCAATGAGGCAAAAATGTTTTCATTACTTATCTCAAAATGCAAGAAAATAGTTATCCATATTAGAAATATAAATCATGTGGAATTAAATCAGTTTAAAATAATCAGAGGGAACAGATATGCTAACATTTTGGATGAACGTTCTTTTTCAAGGTGTTAAATTTGCTTATCTCACGTGGTCTCCAATGTGTGACACATAACCTCCAATGTGCGAAGAGGTTACAAATTTAGAACAGGCTGAATAAAAAAATAGCACAGAAGTGATAAAAACATTGCTGCTATGACAAAGTTCTGTTACCTGCTATAAGAAGTAGATGGTTTCATGGAAAGGGTAATTACATTGCATAATTGTTGATGACAAATTGAAAATGACATGAAGAAAATATCAGTAAATGATTTTTTCTAACTATTACCCTGCTTGCCCCAATTTACAAACTCCACTCACTTTAAAGGGTTTTCAAATAGAAAACAAAACATTTCAGAATTCTCAGTGAAATTAAGTTATAATGCGTCCATTTTCTATTCATTTTATTAAATTAAAAGTCAGGTACATATTAACCATTACACTCAGGGCATTCCTTCCTTTTTAAACAGTTGGGGTGAAATTATGTATTGTCTCCCTTTCCGTGTAATAAATTAGCATCTTGATCACTGTAAGCACAATGATTTAAAGTAGCAAAACCCATTGACACTATTTCTTCATGATTTTTGGTGTTATATGACTGGAACAAATAACCAAATTGCTTTCATGTTTAATTGTTCAACTCTATCTTCACCAAATGTTCAAATAAGTGTAGAATAATTGTAAATGAAATGAAGTGACACAAAGTACAGTGGTAAACAATTTAAAATAGCCATGTACAGACTAACATATAGATTTAAGCACCTGCTATTAACATACAAATAAATGAAAAAAAAACAAACATAGGATGCACACAATTTTTGGTGAGGGCACAAAATGGGTCAGCCACCTGCTATGCTGTTGTTTTGCTTTTTCCTCTCCAAACCTTTCATGCAATACAAAATGACAAACAAATATTGCTCAATCCTCAGTATTAATACAAACAGTCTGGAGATTATCAGGTCTTTAGTAACCAGAACCTTCTGATGATGTAGCAGGTGCAGGAGGAACAAAAGTTGTTTAATAGAGAATAAAGATCTTGTATCTCTCTCTCATTCACACACAGCTACACACACACACACACACACACACACACACACACACACACACACACACACACACACATTCATGAACAGCTGTTGGTGAGAAGTGACTCCAGTAGATGAACTAAAACGATGACCTTGGTTTTCATCTCCATTTCATCCAATCAATGGGTGTTACTTAGAGTGATGCAGGTCATGAATTTATGGGTATAAATTAGTAAGAAAGGAATGATAAATTACTTGGTATTTGACCTGTATGTGCAACAGCAATTTAGAATGTTGAGGAGGTTACCATGGGAAAATGTTAGTGGGTGGAAGTGGGTGATATCATTTCGCTACCTCATGAATTTGATTTTTGTTGATTCTCAGAGGGCCCCTGTAAAATGAAACATCCAGGAGTGATATTGAACTGCACATTTGAATGAAGTCTTATTCAGTTTCCTTAATATTGACCAGGATAGAATGTGTGTGAAAGGCACAGAGGGTGCAGAATTCCAAACATGCATTCAGGACAACTTTTTTTAATCCAGTACACAGCAAGGCTAAGAAGAGAGAGGATTGTCCTGGAAAGTAGAGTCACTGGTAGATGGGATAGTGAAGAAGGCATTCCTTTATTAGTCAGAGCATTGAGTGTAGGGGTTGGGAGGTCATGTTGCAGCTTTACAATACATTGGTTAGGCCACTCTTTGAACATTGACTGTAATTCTTGTCTCCTTCCTGTTGGAAAAATGTTGTGAAACTTGAAAGGGTTCAGAAAAGATGTTCAAGGATGTTGCCAGGGTTGGAGGTTTTGAACTATAGGGAGACGCTGAATAAACTGGAGCTGTTTTCCCTGGAGTGTCGAAGATTGAGGGGTGACCTTATAGAGGTTGATATAATCATGAGGGGCATGGATAGGATAAATAGACGAAGTCTTTTCCCTAGAGTGGGGGAGTCCAGAACTAGATGACATAGGTCTAGGGTGAGAGGGGAAAGATATAAAAGGGACGTAAGGGGCAACCTTTTCACACAGAGGGTGGTACGTGTATGGAATGAGCTGCCAGAGGAAGTGGTGGAGGCTGGTACAATTGCAACATTTAAAAGACATTTGGATGGGGATAAGAATAGGAAAGATTTAGAAGGATATGGGCCAAGTGCTGGCAAATGGGACTAGATTAGGTTGGAATATCTGGTCGGCATGGATGAGTTGGACTGAAGTGTCTACTTCCGTGCTGTACATCTCCATGACTCTATGAATCTGTTTTATGGAATGAATCTGGGCAATTGGAAAGGACATCAGTTGTGGAGCACACGGTTGCATTCTTATTTCTTTGTTGATTCCTCATTTGACAACAACAGATTTCCTTTTAAAAGGATATTCTTGCCACTTCACTCAGTGCTTAAATATTCTGAGCTTTGACTATAAAAAAATAGAACTGTCAGTCATTGTGATTGAATCATACAGTACCAAAGAGACCCTTTGACCCATTGAGTTTGTACCCCCAAAGATATACCACCATCTTACACTGGTCGCGCTCTCTCAAAATAGGACTTTATTTTTGAATGTTATGACAGTTCAAGTGCACATTGACATACTTTTTAAAAGTGCATGGTTACCCACTTCAACTACCCTCCCAAATAGTGCATTCCAGACCACCACCTCCCTCTGTGTGAAAACGTTATTCTCAAATCTTCTCTGAACCATCTGCCTTTCACTTTAAAATATTGCCTCCTTGTCATTGATTCTTCAACTAACGGGAACAACTGCTTTCTATTCACCCTGTCCATGCCCCTCATAGTTTTATACACCTCTACCTGGGTGACCCTCAACCTTCTGTGCTCCAGGGAAAATAAAATAAGTTAATCCAGCATCTCTTCAGAGGTGAAATGCTCCATCCTAGGCAACATCCTGGTGAATTTCCATTGGAATTCCCCCAGTGCAATCATATCCTTCCTACAATGTGATGACCAGACCTGCATACAGTACTCTCAGCTGTGGCCCAATCAAAATTCTGTACAGCTACAAGGTCACCTCCTTGCTCTTATAATCTACACCTTGACTGATAAAGGCAAGTAAGATCTTCTTAACTACACCATTAACTTGTCCTACCACCCTGGGGGACCTGTGGACAAGCATTTCAAGATCCCTCGGGGTTATCTAGCGTGTTGACATTCAAGGAGTGCTGCTTTGTCTTGTTCCTGTCATTGCACTCAAAATGCTGCAAGACCCACTGAGTTGCTCTGGCTCTTTCTGTGTTTTGATGAAAATTTTACACTTCTTGTGAGTTAATCACTTGGGGTGGATCCAGGCTGAGCTCGGTGAACCATCTTGTTTCAGTATTAAAGTAGTTGAAAGATGTTAGTGGTCAACTTAGCTGTTCTTCTGCAGAAAGCAGCCTCAAGTTAACTGCTTTGAAAGTACTCTACTGTTGGTACATGGATAGTCAAAAACAGCAGCTAGAAAGGAAGTGAGACCACAGCCAGGATCTTCTGTGCCATATATGTCTCTGACTAATTTGTTTCTTCTTGGGTTGTCTGAGTAAGTAAAGTTCACAGGCTTTGGTCATGGTGCCATCTGATAAATGCTTTAATTATCCACTTGAATAATATGATGTTAAAAACCATTGCTGCAGAATCGAAAATGGATGTTGCCTGTTAATTTCAACTTATTCTGAACTGCTTTCTCTATAGCTCTCCTGGTAAAGTTTAAGATCTAGCGACAATGGATGGAATCTTATAGGAACCTGAGCAATGTGAACTTTGGGGAGATTCATGACAGAATCGTGCAAAAGTCTGATGAAGCCTGTCATTACATTGGAAGCAACTCGCTGCATCTTGATGCATTGGCCAAGCAGCAAGGTGAGTTGCCACTTAAATTGAATTAGAGCTTGTTAAATTGCCTTATTAATGAGATAATTCACCTCATTAATATTCAGCTTCACCGCTTATCAAATGTGTTGAACAAGCTAGATGGTAAGAATGCTCACCAATTTCCTCTTGTCTGCCCCATCCAGAACAAATGTCAGGAACTGTGCAGGGCAGTTCCAGAGTGAATGCACTTGTCCAGATGCACAACAGGTTCTTAAAGGTAATGCCAAAGAAGGGATGCTGAGTGTCTGGCATAAATATGGTGAGTGGTGAATTGTTCTGGGAATGGCGTGTAGTAAGACGGGGATAGAATTGAATGTGATGGATGCCATGGGGTGGGGCTGGTGATTGATGAGGCGAGTTTGGGAAGATAAGGTGAGAAATCTTGTGAGGTCCCATGTTGAGAATCCCTCCAAAACATTTGATGCAACCCACATGAAGTAAAAAAATATAAGAATTAGCCCAATGAGTCTGGGACTTTTGTTAAATCCATAGGGACCATAAATTCACAGATCCTTTTATTTCAAAATGCCTATTCAGGGTGGATGTCCCACTAAAGTTATTTCAATTAGAACTTTCTAGAGACTTGGGGTAATTCTGAGTCTTTAGAATCATGTGGATCTCAGCAGCCATCTTTCCAGTTTACTGTTTTAGTACCATTAAATTTTAGTCAATGATTTTTCCATCAGTAATTGTATAAAATAATTATTTTGTAAGAATATCTTTCTATGGGCAGAAGTTATCATAATTCAATTTGACTTAGCATCGTTAATGAAAACCTCAAAGAAAAACTACAAAAATTGTATCAGGAACAGAGAATAAACGATGATGGTTAATGGATGTTTGTTGAATGGAAGGCTAATTCTGCAGGGTTCAGTGCTTGCTTTTGGTGACATGTCAGTGATTTTGACAGTGTGTCGGGGGGAGGGGGGGGTAAAATTAAGATGTTTGCAGGTGATATGAACGTTGGCTTTGTGATTAATAATGAAAAAGATGTACACTGCAGAAAGGCATCATTGAAAAAGTCATGTGAATAGAGAACACTGTGAACACAGGTGAATACGGCAAATGGCACTCTTGAAGAAGTTTGAGGGAAGGCATTTGTAGAAGGCTACCAACTCAAGGGAATATACAAGTAATTGGACATTGAGAGGGCTAAAGGAATAGAAGGATCCTTGGAGTTGGCTGGACAGGCAGTTGAGATGGTCAAGAAGATACACGTGATACATGTGTTTCTTATTTGAAGAATAGAATATAAAACTTTGGAGATTATGCTAGAACTGTGTAACACACTAGCTAATGACATAATTAGGGTACTGCATATAGATCTAGACATTGCACTACAGGAAAGATATGATTGCACTAAAGAGGGGATAAGAGGAAATTTATGTGCACGATGCCTGGAGTGGAGAATTTTAGTAACGAGGGTAGATGAATAGAGAAAGACTATTCTCTTTGGAGCAGAGGATGCAGAGGGTAGAACTAATTGATGCCTAGAATTTAAAGGGGTCTAGGTCAAGTTGTTAGGAATGGTCGAGAGATCCATAACTGGGGGCACAGATTTAGGGTATGAGATTTAGTTGGGATTCAAAGGGAACTGTTTCCACCCAGGGGATGGTGGGGATCTGGAAGTTACTGCCTGAAAAGGTGACGGGGCAGAAAAGCTCAGTATGTTTCGAATATACTTGGACATTCACAAAGTTTGGTAACGTGTAAAGATACAGATCCAGGACTGGAGAGTGGCATTAGGTTGAATGGTTACTTTCAGGTGAGTCAGACATGAGGGACTGAATGACCTCCTCTGCATGGTAATTTCCTATAATTCCTATCATATATATTGTCTCTTCAGTACAATACTGAAGGTATTTAAATTCACTACGATGAGACATGCATTGTTCACTTGTTCAGAGAATAAATTTCACATTTCATTATTCAGAGAAGAGATGGGGTATTCTTCTGGTTTCCTGACCAGCATTGATCCATCAATCAATATCACTCAACAGGTTAGGCCATCCTGTGGCTGTTTGTGAGGCTTGTTGCTTGTAAAGTAGTTCCTAATTGTGGCTGGATATCAACATTCATTTTTAAAACAAATGGCTTTGATTTGATACAGGATATTTGAAAGATGGAAGAGGTGCTTACTTACTAATCAGGGATAGTCAGCACAGCTTTATAAAAAGCAGGATTTGTTTATAGCAACCTGATAATGTTCTTTTTCCATTTATCATCGTCTTTTGCCAACATGACCGGGGCCAGCCCGGTTTTGATCCCTTTCCAATTTGATCCTCGGGGGAACATGGGCCCAGCTGTGAGCGTCAGTTTTGCTTGCGGCAGAATAACTTCAGTGATACTGCCTTTCTTCACATCTCTGGGGGCATTCTCTTCTGGTGGGTGTGCTTTTTATCTTCACTGTTACATTAGAGCTGTCACAGTGATAAAGTGGAACATTTAAAGCCTTAGATGTGCTTCTTATTGTATTTGATGCTGCAGTTTGCTTGCTTCCCTGAATTCAGTTGGTAACATTCTCAACTGAGTCAGAAGGCTGGCATTCACGTCTCACTCTAGAGTTATCTGAGCACAAGAATCATGGATTGAATGTGCTTTTGAATTTTGTGCTGGCGATGCATCTTTTAGATGAGATGTTAAATCAAGGCCCCTTCTGTCTTTTTGGGTGGACATTAGACATCCTATCACTGTACTTCAAAGAAAAGCAGGGAACTTGTCCACGATATCCAATGAATGTTTACACCACTCTGCTGTTATTTTGTAACTTCTCAAAGATTTGCCTGCATACTTGCTCTATATAACAGGAGCATTAGAACATGAGACAGTATTAGACAATTCACCTCTCGAGCAGGCACCATTATTTAATACGATTGTGGCTGATCTCAGCGCGGCTTCAACTCTACTTTTCTGCCAGCTCCACAAAATACTTTAACCAAAGAAAAACTGTCTGTCTCCACTCTAATTCTATTCAGTGTCCCAGTATCTACTGCCCTCTGGGGTAGTGAACTCTGTAATTCTTGATCCTTTGAGAGAAGTAATTCTTCCACATCACTTTTTTAAATCTGTTGCACCTTAGAATATATGCCTCACAAATTTGTTCCTTCATTGAAGTAGGTGACAACGGATCTGCAGATCACCTCCAATGTCATAGAGTTATAGGTGTCTACAGCATAGAAACAGGTCCTTTGGCCCAACTTTCCCATGCCACCCAGTTTTCACAAGTTAAACTCGTCTCCCTTGCCTGCATTTGGTCCCGATCCCTCCACATCTATCCATTCCATTTACTGTCTAAATGTTTCTGAAAAGACAACATTGTCTTCGCTTCTAGCACATGTCTAAATGCCCATTCCAACCGCTCACCACCCTCTGTATGAAAAAGTTGCCTCCCGGGATTCTTTTGTATCTCTCCCTTTTCACTTTAAACTTCAGGAAATACTCAAATTCTCTGCTGGTAAATGATGACCCAATGTCTGTGTCCAACATCTCGGAGAGTCCATGTATTGCAAAAGATGCTCACAACTTTTCATTTGTTGCACCCATGCTTGATGAATGAACTCTATTCATTCCTGATGAAAGGCTTTTGCCCGAAACGTCGATTTTCCTGCTCTTCGGATGCTGCCTGATGTGCTGTGCTTTTCCAGCATCACTCGAAGCTAGACTCTGATCTCCAGCACCTGCAGTCCTCACTTTTGCAAAGTTAAAAATCACACATTAGGTTATAGTCCAACAGGTTTATTTAGAAGCACTAGCTTCAGAGATCTGCACCTTCATCAGGTAAGACACATGCCCGTGTCTTATGATCTTGCTCTTCGGCTACCTGATAAAGGAGCAGTGCTCTCAAAGCTAGCACATCCAAGTAAATCTGTTGGACTATAACCTGGCGTTGTGTGATTTTTTAACTAACATGAAAAAGAAAACTATAAATTGCTCAAGCAGAATCAACATTTGGCCAGTTGAGTCTGCTCTGTCACTCAATGAGAACATCTGACAAACCGCAACTCCACTTTCCTGCATTTCCCCATAATGCTTGATTCCATTACTCATTAAGTATTTTTTCTATGTTGGCTTTAAATACCCTTAATGACTCAGCATTAACAGTCCTTTGTGGTAAAGAATTCCACAGATTCTCTACACTTGGGGAAGAAATTCATCCTCATTGATACCTTCATTTGGTGATACCCAAATGTGGGGAAGAAGATGGTGACATCTTGAAAAATATTCATATTACAGAGGAGGTGATGCCAGACATCTTGAAATGCATAAAGGTTGATAAATCCCCAGGACCCAATCAGGTGTACCCTAGAACACTGTGGGAAGCTAGAGAAGTGATTGCTGGGTGCCTTGCTGAGATATTTTGATTATCGATAGTCACAGGTGAGGTGCCAAAAGACTGGAGGTTGGCTAATGTGGTGCCACGTGTTTAAGAAAGGTGGTAAAGAATAGCCAGGGAACTATAGATCTGTGAGCCAGACATCAGTGGTGGGCACATTGCAGGAGGGAATTCTGAAGGGCAGGAGTTACATGTATTTAGATAGGCAAGGACTGATTAGGGATAGTCAACATGGCTTTGTGCATGGGGAATCATGTGTGGTTAGTCTCACTAACTTGAATGAGTTTTTTGAAGAAGTAACAAAGAGGACTGATGAGGGCAGAGTGAAGGACATGATCTATATGCACTTCAGTAAGGCATTCGACAAGATTCCTCATGGTATACTGGTTAACAAGATTAGATCACATGGAATAGAGTGAGAACCTAGCCATATACATACAGAACTGGCTCGAAGGTAGAAGACAGAAGGTGGTAGTGGATGGTTACTTTTCAGACTGGAGGCCTATCATCAGCAGTTTGCCACAAGGATTGCTGCTGAATCCATTGCTTTTCATCATTTAAATAAACGATTTGGATGTGAACATTGGAGGTATAGTTAGTAAGTTTGTAGATGACACCAAAATTGGAAATGTGGTGGACAGCAAAGAAGGTTACATCCTCAGGGAAGGCAATGGCCTAGTAGTATTATCGCTGGACCATTAAGCCAGAGTGAGAAAGTGAGCACTGCTGATGCTGGAGATCAGAGTTGAAGAGTGTGGTGCTGGAAAAGCACATCTGGTCAGGCAGCACCAGGAGAAGAAGAATTGACGTAGGTACTGTCTTGGGGACCCAGGTTCAAATGCCACCATGGGAGATGGCAGAATTGGAAGTCAGTAAAATCTGGAAGTAAGAGTATAATGATGACCGTGAATCCATTACTGATTGTTGGAAAAACCTATCTGGTTCACTAATGTCCTTCAGGGAAGGAAACTGCCATCCTTACCTGGTCTGGCCGACATATGATTTCAGACACATAGCAATGTGGTTGACTCTTAACAATTAGGGATGGGCAATAAATGCTGGCCTGGCCAGTGATGCTCTCATCCTGTGAATGAATTAAAAAAAAGACAATGTGTGGTGCTACATTTTGGAAAGACAAATCAGAGAAGTCTTCTACACTCAATGGTAAGGTCCTGGGAAGTGTTGCTTAACAAAAAGACCTTGGAGTGCAGGGTTATTGTTCCTTGAAAGTAGAGTCTCAGGTAGACAGGATAGTGAAGAAGGCATTTAGTATGCTTTGCTTTTTTGGTCAGAGCACTGAATACAAGAGTTGGAAGGTTATGTTGCAGCTGTACAGGACATTGGTTAGGCCATATTTTGGAATGTTGTGTGCAATTCTGGTGTCCCTCCTATAGAAAAGATGTTGTGAAACTTGAAAGGTTTCACAAAAGATTTACAAGGATATTGCCAGGTTTGGACGGTTCCACTTACAAGGAGAGGCTGAAGAGGCTGGGGCTGTTTTCCTTGGAGCATCGGGGGCTGAGGGGTGACCTTTTAGAGGTTTACAAAATCATAGGGGAGCATAGGGGATAGGGTAAATAGACAAAGGTTTTTCCATGAGGTGGGGGAGTCCAGAAATAGAAGGCATAGGTTTAGGGTGAAGGGGAATGATTTAAAGGGGAACTAAGGGACCTCTTTCACAGAAGGGGTGGTGTGTGTATGGAATCAGCTGCCAGACAGAGTGGTAGAGGCTGGTACAATTACAACACTTCAAAGACATCTGGATGGGTATATGAATAGGAAGGGTTTGGAGGAAAAAGGGCCAAATGCTGGCAAATAGGACTAAATTAATTTAGGATATCTGATGGGCATGTACGAGTTGGACTGAAGGGTCTGTTTCCATGATATATATCTCTATGACTCATTGACTTTTATTCTCAGATTACAACCTTTGGCCCTAAACTCTTCCACAAGGGGACATAACCTGCCTGCATCTATCCTGTCAAGCCACTAATATATGTTTCATTGAGGTCTCCTCTCATGTTTCTAAACTCCAATGAATACAATCTCAATTTATTTAACATCTCCTCAAAAGAAAATCTCTCCATGCCATAACTTCCCATTCTCATCCTTAAAAGGAGCAAATTTCACTTTATTTGCTCTTTTCTTTCTGAGTACCTGTAAAAACTCTTGCTATCTGTTTCAACATTTTTAGTTGCCTTCTTCTCATACTCTAATTTCTTTCCTCACTATTTTGTTCATAAATAAAGGAGAACCAATGAATGTGATTTCTAATAAGGCTTTTGATAACGACTGACATAAAAGGCTGGTGGTTAAAATTAAAGCACATGGAATGGGAATAATTTATTAGTGTGGATTGAGAATTGGTTTACATATCAGAAACAGAGAATGTAAATAATAGGGTTTTTCTAGGTTGCATTGGTTTACTGCTGGAGGACTTGGTGGAATTGTGAATTGTGAGAAGAATGCAAGGAGTCAGACTTCACCTGACGAAGGAGCAACGCTCCAAAAGTTTGTTATTTTAAATAAACCTGTTGGACTATAACCCAGTGTTGTGAGACTTCTGACTTTGTCCACCCCAGTATCTCCACATTTTGGGAAATGTGGATGTCCAAAGGGACTTGAATGTCCTTTTACACTAATCAATGAAGGCGGACAGGAAGGTGCAGCAAGTGATGTGAAGATAAATGGTATATAATTCTTCATTGCATGAGGGTCTGAGTTCAGAAGTAGGGATGTCTTATGAAAGTTATGCAGGCCTTGATGAGATGAGACCTGGAGTATTGTGTATAGTTTTGGTCTCCCTAACTAAGAAAGGATATAGTTGCCATAGACAGAGTGCAGTAGCTGTTCACTAGGCTGATACTGGGGATGGCAGGACTGGAGTGCGAGGAGAAATTTTTTCAACTGGATCTGTATTCACTAGAGTTCAGAAGAATGGGTGGGAATCTAATTGAAGCTATAAAATTTTAACAAGATGAGACAATCTAGATGTGGGAACAAATTTCTTTCAGTTGAGGGGTCTAGAATCAGAGGTCAAAGTTTCACAATGTAGGGTAGGTCTTTCGGACTGAGATGAAGAAACGTTTCTTCAATCAGATGGTGGTCAACCTGTGGAATTTGACACCATAGAAGGTGGGTTACTGAATATATTCAAGAAAGAATTTGATATGTTTCTAGATATTAAAGACATCAAAGGTTATGGAGAGAAAGTGGGAATAAGGAGTTGAGATAAAGGATCAGCCAGCCTCCTCTTGGATAATGTAGCAGGCTCAAGGTTCAAATGGCCTACTCCTGCTGCAAGTTTTATGTTTCTATGTGTAAAACCTTGTCTGCCTTCCGAATTACACAGTTGATAATGAACTTCATTGTCATCAGGAGAATTTATTTTTAAGGGAATATTTTCCACTGTCTGATGTGAATGTGAATCAACATGAAAATAATGTAAAACAATAGCATCTGACATTCTTTCATTTTTACAACTATTTTGTACTCATTCTAAAATTAATTCATGGAGCTGAGTTGAAAAAGCACAGCATAAAATTAAATAATTGTTAACACCAATAAAATCCTGAATCAGAATTGTGCAGGACATAGAAATTTAACTCTGGCTCACAATGGGAGTTTGTGCAGTTAATACAGTGAATGATACTGAAGTACCTCCCGCTGTGCCACCCAACTGCCATTTTCTATTCCCATGAAGTTCAACTGAAACTAATTGATGACAAGGATGTCAGACTGCAGTCTGTATTGTGCAGGGGTGTATGAGATTCGCTGTTTTTGTCAGCAGATGGGAGGGGAGTAAGAGAATGGCAGCTGGAATGGGGGTTCAGGATTGGATAAGGCTGTCCAGAAAATAGTCACTGGTATATGTGAGATTGTGCGGCAAGACGCAGCAGCCACATGAATCTGGCAGAAACTCTATACTAGGCTCCTCAAAGTGACTGTGGAAATCAATTTTCATCCCTTCTGCCTTGCAGGGGTCCGATAGTGGCACATTACAACTGGCATACATGGGAGCATAAAGATGGTGACCAAAGCCCTTTTCCGTCAAATGAATCAACTCATCCATTATGTCACAGATAAAGATAGCCATATGGTAAAACTATTCACTTTATATTGATCGTTCATCTTCACGGGCTGCAAGAAGACATTGATTACATTAATGCTGCCATTACCAACCACCCTCCCCCACACCCCTCCCCCCCACCACAATGACCAGACAGTAACATCTGTGAATCTCAAGGCCTTGCACTCTTTGCACACACAACCAGTCTTTGGCCCCTAGCAAATAATTATGTACATCTGTACTGGTTTCCCAGAGAGTTTCTCAGAATGTCAAAAAATTTAGTGCAATTTTCAGCTCTCAGAGCTTTTGAGGCTGAGTATAACTGAGATTTCCAGTGAATAGCCATTCTCATGGTGTGCTTGTAACTATCGCCAATGTATGCTGTAGCCACTTCCAAATTTAACTTGAACCGTGTGGGGACAGAGATATCAGCAACTTCTGGTTCTGCTGTTAGGAATGGCACACCACAAATAAAATATCATCCATAACGTTTCATTAAAAGTGACCTTGGAGCAGGTGCTTATTATTCAAAATGCCTTCAAATCAATGCTCAAATAATGCCAAGGGTGTGGAAGAATTCACCCAGAAATCCCTTCGGTACATTCACTCTTAGTGGTGTTCAGTCAGGGGAAGTCACACCTGTGAATAGATTAAATAGAAATGGGGGAGCTGCTCATCCAATCACAGGTTGGTTCTCTTCCCTGCTTGCGATGGATAGGCTAACAATGGGCCAATCAGCAACAAACATGGAAAGGAACCAACCTATGTGGTTGGGGTATAGAGTTGGGTGTCAGCAGTCAGCAAAGCTAACTGTGAGGAAGTGGGGAATGGAAACAAAGTGCCACATAAGATTTTCCTACTCTTAAGCATTAAATTCTCTGAAATAAGGGCCAACGTTCCATAAGCCTTCTGATTTCTTGTTGCACCTGTGTACTAGCTTCTGTGTTTTGTGCATAAGTCTCCCAAGTCCCTTTGTGTTGCAGCCTTCTGCTATTTTTTTTGCATTGCTGGACATGTGGAAATGAAGGACTGCAATGGCATGACAGTTGTTTCAAAGTGGAGAAAACAATATTGAATTTTTCAACAAAGGAAGGAACTGGGAAAAGAAAAGCTGAGGTTTTTTTTGCAAACTAATTGTGCACAGGAGATCAAAAAGGGTCTAAATAAAAGTGCGAAAGGGAGCGAATCAGTTTTTGCTACTAAGTGTGAAGTAAATAAGATATAAATGCAACATGTATGTATAAGAGTGGCGGGAGAGAATGTTAAAAAAATGCAGAACAAACAAATGTGGTCAGTTTCTGAGGTTATTAAATTCAGTATTGAAACCTTGATGTTGTGAAGTGTCTAAGCAAAAGATGAAGTTTTGTTCCTTGAGTTTCTGTTGTGCTTCAATCAAACGTTGCAGCAGGCCTGTGACAGAAATGTCAGCATAAGAGCAAGGTGGTTTACTGAAATGGCTCGCATCTGGGAGGCCAGGGTCGTTTCCACAGAGAGAGCAATAGTAGTTTGCAAAGTGGTGTCCCAGTCTGCACTTGGTCTTGCCAAAGTAAAGCAGACTGCATTTTGAGCAGTGAATAAAGTAGACCAGATTGAATGAAGTGTAAATAAAACACTGCTTCAAATGGAAGGTATCTTTGACAGTGAGGATGGAGGAGATGAATGAACAAGTGATTGCATGGAAAGGTGCAGTAAGGGAGTGAAGAAGAGTTTGGTGAGAACCAGAGTCAGTTTGCTCAACTGGCTGGATGGCTGCTTTTGTAATAAAGAGTAACACCAACAGCATGGGTTCAATTCTTGCACTGGCTGAGGTTAGCATGAAGGATTATCCTTCAAAACCTCTTCCCTCCCTGAGCCCTGGTGCCCCTCAGGTCCCATCAATCATCTCTGTCTAGTGGTAGAACATCCAGATGATCCTCTATGATATTGGCAACTTTATCTTATCTAACAGGAGATGATGCAAGATTATTAATCCTATGTTATTTCCTAGCAATAGTAAATTTTCAAATTGAAATTTCTGCAAAATGTCTCCTCGGTGTCTGAAGAGTTTCTTGGGGATGAAGATGGAAATGTATCTGTATATGTTTTCAGTTCCCTTCCAGTCTCAGAGCTCCCATCCAGTCACTTTTCTACACATACCGAGTCTCACATATACATACTCACTGACACTCACTCACTCACCCCCTAGATCACTCTCAAACCCTGATGATCTCCTAAATATGTACCTAAATAGGGGTCAGGGCGTGGATTGGGAGGGCAAAAGTCTTGCCTCCCCTAACCTGAGCAACCAGCAGGACTTTGCTCACAGTATCCCCCACCACCCAATTATCCTACTCTGACCCACAGGCTCATTGCTGTTAGCAATGTCCAGGTCTCAGATTTGAGTGAAAACACACACTGTTCGGTTGTTTTCAGCTACTCTAATCAGAGACTGTTTATCCCCTGTATTCCAAAAACTTTGGAAAGAAACGGCTTGTGCTTGGGGATGCAGCTCCTTTCAGAATCACAAACCCATATTTTGAATATTGGCTCTGGAGGCTGGGTTGAAGGATTTAGCAATGCACTGCCATCTGTATTTTGGGACAACACCGGTCATGAGTGTAGCTATGGTACAAAAAGATTGTAGGATCCTGCAGAGGTAAATCAGATTACATAGAAAAGAATGCATGAAAATCACGTGTACTTTTAAAAAAGGGACTTCTTTACGGTGTGTAGATTATGTTGTTGTGCACAGCATAAACACTTGCATGTCAAAATAATCATCAAATGTAGACACTGATTAATGGTTAAACAGATTAATGTTAATGCAATTGTCATGACATTCTGATTTTTTTCACTTGACAGCCAAAATATAAATACTGTCACCAATTCTGAAGAATATCAACATTATAAAAATTTAAGTCAACTGTAGATAGCTGGATGATCAAAACATGGCATGAGGGGAGAGCATAACAATCACATCCCTCAGTCATCACAGGAAAACCTGAAAGCTGTTCATTAGATGTTATTGTAATCCAGTAATTGCTCCTTTGTGTACACTGCCAGTCAAAAATGGCTATTCCTTGTTACTCCATATTGCAAAACTGTTCCTTTGTGAAGTGTCTTGTCAATGCTTTTCTATACTAAAGGCACTACCTAACTACAAGTTGATGCTGTTTCAGTTTCTGTAATTCTTTATCATGGATACATTTATGTGAAGTTATTCTATTTCCTTTTATGCTTGTTTTTATGATGATAGGTCGGATAATGAATGAATAGAAGAGATTTGAGTGGAGCACAAACACTGCTATGAAGCAGTTGAACTGAACAGTTTGCTCTTGTATGAAAGATTCTGTGCAATTCAATGTAACTCTTTACTCTCCCATTCATGGAACTGTATCATACAAATAGCTGGAATAGGCTATTCGGTCCTTTGAAACAGTTCAGCCATTTTATAAGAGCATGGCTGATGTGATTGTGGTCTTAGGTCCACTCACTCTTTGTCCCCCATAACCCTTGACTCTCTTGACAACATAAAATCTATCCAACTCAGCCATAAATAAATTCAATGATCTAGCTTCCACTGCCTTTGAAGGAAAATTATTCCCCAGTCTCATGGTCTTGTGAGAGAAAAGATTTCTCCTATATTTGCCTTAAACGGGAAAGGCGTGTTTTTTAAAAAAAAAACTGTGTTCTCAAATTTTCATGTCCCCCAACAGAGGAAATATCCTCCTGGTTTCCACCCGAGGTCTGCTCAGGTTCTAAAATATTTCAAAAAGATTATATCTCATTCTTCCAAATGCCAAGGGGTATTTTAACCTGGTCAATTATTTTTTTTAAATTGAATCTTCTCTGAATTACTACCTTATTAGCATAGCTCATTTTCCATCTGCTTTTAGATGTCTTCATCAATGAATGCTTTCTTGCTCTCAGCTAACTACATTTCCAGAACAAAAATATCACCAGATTGTCCAGTGCAGTAGCTGCTTAGAGGAGTTACTTCAGTGAAGCAAGGCAATGGACACAAGTGACACATATAAATCTCAGCCCTCGTTTCAGGCCCAATAAGGATTACTAGAATATAATTTTTCTGTCTTCCAAATTGCAGTCTTGAGGATCATTAATTAGATTAGATTAGATTAGATTACTTACAGTGTGGAAACAAGCTCTTCGGCCCAACAAGTCCACACCGACCCGCCGAAGCGCAACCCACTCAGACCCATTCTCCTACATTTTACCCCTGTCCCTAACACTACGAGCAATTTAACTTGGACAATTCACCAAACCTGCACGTTTTTGGATTGTGGGAGGAAACCGGAGCACCCGGAGAAAACCCACACAGACATGGGGAGAATGTGCAAACTCCACACAGTCAGTCGCCTGAAGCGGGAATTCCTTCTGTAATTCTTCACATTTTGAAAAAGCTTGGATTCCTGCGTATTTGTTCACCTATTGATGGTGGTGGTTCTAATAAATTGTGTTTTCCTCTTGTTTCTGATGAACTGTCCGCGTTCATTATTGCTATTTCACTAAAACTGTCAGCAACTTCAGGAGGCAACACATATGCAGAAAAATGTCAAAACCCATCTGTCAGTCATTCTGTGCTGCTTTAGCCAATGGACTGTTGAGGTCCCAATAGAAGGAAACCCTGAAGCTTTCAGTGAATTCACAAAAACTTCCACTTTCACACTATTTCTCTTACTGACAAATATCTTGGGATGTTTTATTACATTAAGGATGCTTTGTAAATGTATATTTTTGTTGTGGAAACAATGTATCATTTGTTTTAATGAGGAGTAGCTCAGACCTTACCTGCATTCCTCTTTCCTAATTACTGAGAAAGCTGAATCTTACTTGTGTTGGCTCATTCTGAGATACATCCAAGCTTTTGATTGCAAGGCTGAGCAAATTGTCTTTTTGTATCATTCCAAATGCGCAGCATTAATTATCTACCACAACCCTGTGGAGTTTCTCATGTTGATTCTGCCCCATCTCTTCATGTGCTCTTCCCAGAATGACTCGCCACTCAGCAGGTATCTGTCAAAAAGACTGACATCCTTTGCATCTATGACATCTTTAAAAGGCATGAACTCTCTGACTAGAATCATGCCTGACCATAATTAATCCTCTGGATTGATACTGGGTACTCCCCTTGACTTACCGTGCTGGGACCCCTGACAGAAGCCATGGACTCAGTGAGTCAAAGACTTTGAGACATTGCACATGAATTTGGCAAGCAGTAATGTGCTTGCCACGTAAGTTGCTAGCCCATGGTGTCGGTGTGAGATTGAGGTTGTACACTGCTGTACAGCAGGATTTGTACTCCCTTCACTGAGAGCTGCTGATCACCAAGGCAAGCAATCCAGTTATGTAACTTGCTAACTGGCATGGCATGTCAAAACTAGGATAATGTGCCTATGCAGGTAGGCATTAACTGAGTGAGCACTAAGAGAGGAAGTCAGCAGTTTTGAGAAGCAGCCTGGTCAATTTCTTGAGTTAGGTGCCGGGCCATGTGTGCAAAGTGTTCCTGTTGAAGCCTTTCAATGCTGGTTGCTAATGTGTCCTGCAATTCCAGAGCACACTGTAAATGTATTGGAGTGGTGCTATGGTGGCCTTTGAAGAGCTGGTTAATGCTGGATGCCAATATCTGTGGATGAAGCATGTGTGCATGGGTGGTGCTCATGGATCATGCCCAAGAGTTGTATGAATACAACAAGGATGTCATTTGGAGCAAGTGGAAAGCTAAAATTGCCAGGTCCTGATTCTGATTTCCACGTTTTCTCGATATCACCACATTTGGCAAGTTTGCAAAGAAAGAAAATCAAAAATTAATAATGGTGTGGAGGTGCCAGTGTTGGACTGGGATGGAGAAATTTAAAAATCATGCAACTCTAGGTCATAGTCCAACAGGTTTATTTGAAACTGTACCAATTTGTGATGGGTTTGCACTGAAAATAATACAATGCCGGTTGTATAAAAGAATTTAAAGGGCATTGTAATATTTGTAAGCGTTTGATATATTAATTCATTGAAGTATTTAAATGCTTCACACATCTTTCAGCCTAAGAATCCATACTCCTCCTGTCGTACCTCATTTATCTCTTTGGCAGTCTACTGCTGCCTATAAAGGTTAAAATGTGTGAAAGTATTCTACTTGCTGTGCTTGGCAGGAAAAGAATAGGAAAATATTAGGCTCCGTTAAATGATTTCTTCTGCTGTAGTGAGCAACTAAGAGGGAATGTTGCTGTTAGCTTAAATGTTTAAACATGCTTTAAGTAAAAGCTCATGTCTGGGAATGAAATGAACTCCTTCCCGAAGAAGCGATTATCACATTTCTGTTGTGCTTAGCATTTCCTGAATAGGGATCAACACCTCTGTGGATCATGGCAGCTAAAGCAGGAGTGACATAGGTAATCAATAATGGATTTAAATGAGGTAGCAGTTTACCAGTTCACAAATGTCTGTCTTATAGAGGAGAATTAACAACGGGTATTCGTAAAAGTCAGTGTTTGTGCATAAACAGCGCAACCAATCACTGAACCAACTTGCTGTAAAATCTGTAGACCGCAATGGTTATTTTGCTATGAACTATGATCTGTGAGTTAATATTCTCTGCAGATATTCTTACAGTATCTATTTCATTTGACATAATAATTGACTGGGTTCCGTATGAAAATACAGGCTGTGCGAGTTGTAACTAGTTTGCTGAACTATGACACCATTAGTTGTAACAGCATGTACTTACCAAATTTTAACGTACTGCCCATTATCCCTTCGAAATATAAGATGCTAGAATGCTTTGAAAGAGCAACATAATTGAATCCGTAGACAGCTCATTGATGCCCTCCTTGGTTAGTATGTCAGGAGAGAAATGAACAATGTGAGATTTGACCTTCCCATAGCCAGCATCAACTCTGTCTCTCAGGCAACCTGAGTGAGTCTGATTAGACTCTGGATGAAAAGCCAGAAGAAAACTCTCTAAAGACTTGAGATTCAATTTGAAGGCTTTGTGCAGAAATCCAAAACTTTAATCTAATGGCAACTGAAATCTCTTTCAACTTGCTCTTTAGTGGCCAGACAAGGTGTGCAGCTATTGTTTCATAGAGAAAAGCTTTTAATTGCTATATGGTTAAAATAGAAATAGAAAATGAAATGGTATCGTGTGCAATTCTAAATTCAAAATATGAAATGATAACTGCCAGGATTTGGTGTGCAACTGAAGCGTTTCACTTTAAAATGGCATCAAAATAGTTGTTTCATTTCATGGTGAAAAGGACAGAACATGGCCCATAATTGCCTGGTATCATTTTAACAGACAGGAACTCCAAGAAACATATTGGTCCATGTTAAAATAATCCAAAATGCTACCATTGAAACAATCTGATTTTCAGGAGCAGCTAATAAATTTCTAATCACTTCCTGCTACTCCATGAAGCAGATTCAATGATCCAAAACAGATTTTGGAACAATGAACTAAGTTTGCTTAGTGTGGTGTATTCAATCCGGTGAGTGGAGATAATTGACCATCACAAAGAATTCACAATTTTCAGTTTTGAAAGTGGTTATGATTATGAGATCAATAAATAAGCATTACATCAAATAGGGAAAGGTCAAATTACAAAAACACCTTCGAGTAAAAAGTGAGGTTTGCAGATGCTGGAGATCAGAGCTGAAAATGTGTTGCTGGTTAAAGCACAGCAGGTTAGGCAGCATACAAGGAACAGGAAATTTGACGTTTCGGGCCAGAGCCCTTCATCAGGAAAGATGAAGGGCTCTGATGAAGGGCTCTAGCCTGAAACGTCGAATTTCCTGTTCCTTGGATGCTGCCTAAGCTGCTGTGCTTTAACCAGCAACACATTTTCATCTACAAAAACACCTTGTCCACCAGTATTGGTTTGAAGTGTTTATTTAGACTAGATGATGTTTAAATATTCATCTACATCATTCTGACAATTTAATTTGAGATATTTCTAGTGAGTTAGAAATACAGAGTAGGTTTGATATAGACAATGCATTGACAATAATTGCATGAGCATAGCATTGTTAACATCCCATGGTCCATGAAAAGCATTGTGCTGAATCGTGACTTTTCCATCAGTGCTAGAAATACGACTTTCTAAATTTTCAATCAGAACATATCAGAAAATAAGAAAACAAGGTTGAAAGCAAGATCAATGACTTAGTGTGACGATCGCATTGCACTTCATGGCTCAGAGGTTATAAACCAGTGATTTCCAATTTTTTTTTTCAATGGCAGCCTTACTTCGAGGCTTAAACTTGTTGCTCATCAGAAAAATCTTGGGAGCTGAGAGAGTGGGCAAGGTGTTGATCAGGGGATTGGTATTATGGATAGCAGATCTAGGACAGGAGGGCATGGTGGCCGGCCATTACTGTCTTGGATCTTGTGTCCCTATAATTTCAGCTCACCACCTCACTTTGGGTCCCTGTTGTGAAGTGATGTCATTGAGTTTCTACTCTTCATTTGTGTTGAAAGTCAGAGATTGAACAGGCAACATAGTGTCTTTCAAAATTCACAGCAATAAATTTGACATTAAAAAGAACACAATATAAATGGACAATAAAAAAAAGCTGAAGATGCTGGATATAAAGGAGAAAATGCAAGATGCACTTCTCAATGGAGAGAACAAAGTCGGGATAACTACCGCTGAAGGTGCTCACCCCTCCATATTTTGTAACTAGTGCTAAATCTGAGCTCTAGTTTAGTGTGCTGGGCCCTGATGTTCTTGATTGGGACTTGAAATAGTATGAATCTCACACTCTGAGATTCTGATTCCTTTTCACATTGAGGCCCCATAGTAACCTCTACACAGTAACCTGCAAACAACAGAGCGCATGCAGAAATCTGAAAATGTGAGATGGAAGGAGAAATGTTGAAAATGAAGCTCTTTTGCAGCTGATTAGCACAGCGTTGCCATAGATTATCATGCAAAACATGCAGTTCCAAATACGTAACTGTGCTTAGAGTTTTGTCGGCCATGAACCTAAGGCTCTGTTTTCTAACACTGAAGTGAAATATTCACATCACAATATATTAACAGGAAATCCACTGAGCGAATCAAAATAAGTTGATTAAAGCTGTTTATTTAGATGAACAAAACTGTTCCACGAGTACTTGAAGTGTCACATTTGACAGGATGTCCGAGACTAAGTGGAGTGTAATCATACCAATCCTGACTGTTGCAGAATAATGGAATTTTAGTTGCTTCATTCTTATTTTGGGAAGTTTTGAGAGAGATTTAGTTCAATTATTCAAACTCCATGGAATAAGCTTCCCTTGATTGCTAAAAATTTATTTGGGGCATAAATTTGGTTCTCCAGTAAAATCCTACCCTAGTTAGGAGGATATTTGAGTTGTGAATAATGTTTTAGAAGAGCAGGTTTACTAGATTGATACCTTGAGGTAAAATTGGACAGGCTGGACTTGTTTTCATGGGAATTTAGAGTAAAGATTATTTGATTAAAGTTTTTAAAATATTTTGAATGGGCTTGACAAGCTGGATGAGAAAAGAATGTTTCCTTTTGTGGGTAAGTCCAAGACTAATGGAGACCCTTCCAAAATTAAAGGTCATCTTCTTAGAACAAAGACGAGATGAACGCTTTTCACTCTCAAGGTCTATGGTTTTGGAACTCAGAAGATGGCATATTTGTTTTTGTCATATTTGTGGAAATATTGCATAATATAAATCAACAGGGATTAATGTAGTAGCTGAAGCACACATTCATATTGCAAAGTCTTCATTACCAAGAAGTCATTTTATAAGGTGGAGGTAGTTAGGCAAGAGAATCAAAGCCTAATAGGGGTAGATGGGAATGTGGAACACAAAATAATAATTGAATGGCAGAGCAGTAGTAAACGACCAAATAGCCTACTTGTGTTCCTAATTTATAAACTTGTATTTCTTTCCTTTTATTCATTCATGGGATGAGGGCATCGCTGGCTAGGCAGCATGTATTGTCCATCCCTAATTGCTGAGAGGGCAGTGAGGAGTCAACCACAATGCTATGGGTCTGGAGTCACAAGTAGGCCAGGCCAGGTAAGGATGGCAGTTTCCTTTGCTAAAGGACGTTAATGAACCAGATAGGTTTTTCTGACAATGGATTCATTGTCATCATTAGATTCTTAATTCCAGATATTTATTGAATTCAAATTCCAACATCTTCATGACAGACTTCGAACCTGGGTCCCCAGAATATTATCTGGATCTCTGGATTAGTCCAGTGATAATACCACTAGGCCATTGCCTCCCCGAAATGAAGTACAATGTAGCTGCATCAGCTGATGTAAAGCTGTGACTGCTTCAATCAACTTGTCCGAAGACATTTTATTCAGTCCCTGCTATAGCTCAACTAAAACCAGGACATGACCATGAAGTACCAAAAGAGAACAAATCTGTTCACTTTTTCAATTTACTAGTGCCTTCAACTCTAGATGTGCTCAAAATGTAAGATTTAAATGGAGTTTTGGATGAGCTGACATACTTAACAGCTCCTAATTTGATTCTTGCTAATTTTACTCTTCAGCTGATTTAATTTATGTTGCAAAAATTAAAATTATGCAATGCATATGACCCTGTGCTCTTCATTTCTTTTAAGCAATTGCATCTTGACCACTAAAAACCAACCAACCAAGCACAAAACCAAATGAAAAAAAATGTTGTCTGACCAAAGACAGGTATACTTGCAAGAACATAACAACACGACGGTTGGAGGAAGAGCACATAACAACACGACGGTTGGAGGAAGAGCACATAAGAACACGACGGTTGGAGGAAGAGCTCATAATAACACGACAGTTGGAGGAAGAGCTCATAATAACACGACGGTTGGAGGAAGAGCGCCATAACAACACGACAGTTGGAGGAAGAGCGCTTCATCTTCCGCCTAGGAACCCTCCAACCCCAAGGGATGAACTCAGATTTCTCCAGTTTCCTCATTTCCCCTCCCCCCACCTTGTCTCAGTCAAATCCCTCGAACTCAGCACCGCCTTCCTTATCTGCAATCTTCTTCCTGACCTCTCCACTCCCACCCCACTCTGGCCTATCACCCTCACCTTGACCTCCTTCCACCTATCGCATCTCCATCGCCCCTCCCCCAAGTTGCTCCTCCCTACCTTTTATCTTAGCCTGCTGGACACACTTTCCTCATTCCTGATGAAGGGCTTATGCCCGAAACGTCAAATCTCCTGCACCTTGGATGCTGCCTGACCTGCAACGCTTTTCCAGTAACACATTTTCAGCAAAGACAGGTATAGGCTTCACAATAATGTTGCCAGATTTATTGAGATAAAATCAAACATGGAAAATATTTAAAATAACATGGGAAAACCAATGGAGTGACTTTTCAAAATGATATTTGGAAGTATTAACCATGGTTACAATCTGTTGGTTTTGAATCAACAGTAACACCTTATCTATATTTATGGAAACATCACATAATCTAAATCAATAGGTTTTAATGCAGTACATAAAGTACACATTAATATTGAAAAATCATCATGTTTGAGAAGTCATTGTGTTTACTATTTACTGGCATAGATATGAAATTATATTTATATGCTGTCATTGGAAATTTTATTATTTGGTGATTTTGACATTTTAAATGAACTTTAAATGCCTTCTTAGCAACCTATCAACCTTGGTGACAACTTTCAGGGATCGGTCCATGTACATAGATCTCTGGAAGTTGCTACCCAGGTTGATAGGGTTGTTAAGAAGGCATATGGTGTGTTAGCTTTTATTAGTAGAGGGATTAAGTTTTGGAGCCATGAGGTCATGCTGCAGCTGTACAAAACTCTGGTGCACTTGTCACTGCATTATAGGAAGGATGTGGAAGCTTTGGAAAGGGTTCAGAGGAGCTTAACTAGGGTGTTGCCTGGTATGGAGGGAAGGTCTTATCAGGAAAGGCTGAGGGACTTGAGGTGGTTTTCATTAGAGAAGAAGGTTGAGAGGTGACTTGATTGAGACATATAAGATAATCAGAGGGTTAGATAGGGTGGACAATGACACCCTTTTTCCTTGGATGGTGATGGCAAGGATAAGGGGACATGGCTATAAATTGAGGGGTGATAGATATAGGACAGATGTCAGAAGTAGTTTCTTTACTCAGAGTAATAGGAGCACGGAACGCTCTGCCTGCAACAGTAGTAGACTCACCAACGTTAAGGGCATTTAAATGAACATTGGATAGACATATGGATGAAAAGGAAATGGCGCAGGTTAGATGGGTTTCAGATTGGTTTCTCAGGTTAGTGCAACATCGAGGGCCGAAGAGCTGGTACTACACTGTTATGTTCTATGTTCTAACTGTATTGACTAGGCTCTTCCCAACTCTGTGCTGAATCAGTTTAGTAAATCTTGTAAAATTACTGACACAACTTTTTAACTTTGTTGATAAATGTGTAATGAAAGGGGGTCATATTCAAAATACTGTATCTCCCTCAATCCAAAAGGCAAATGTTACATTTGGGAAAATACCATAATTTTGGAGGATAATGTTCCATCTCTGACTCTTTTACATAATAATGTTTCAAGATGCAAATATTGGGTTGTACACCACAGCATGGTCATACTGGTTCTTTATGAATTACATCTTACTGTCTGGTATTTTGCTTTTCCTATCGTTTATAAAACATTTCACGATTTCAATCCTTTGCCTAGTCTAGCACAGATGATCAATATGACCAAACATCAATGTGACTAAAATCACTCACGTCAACTTGGACATACTTTATTTCCTGAAGAAGGGCTCATGCTCTTCATGCTCATGCTCATTCTCCTGCTCCTTGGATGCTGCCTGACCTGCTGCGCTTTTCCAGCAACACATTTTCAGCTCATACTTTATTTCCCTCAGTATCTATATTACATGTACCAGCTAGGACTTGAAAATCCAACGCTTCAAGCTGATGCTGACCTGCAGAGATAGAGATGATTTGTATGTCTTTATGAAAATTACAAAAAAATGAACAAAATCATTTCGCTGATATACCTCATCACTTTTGAGTTTCCAAAGAAAACATGTCAATTTCTTTTCCCCAATCAAAGCCAATTAAAGAAGAGGTCAAGGCAGTAATCCTAAAACTGCGTATTGGCAGAACAACATGCTGATCCACATTATACCTGGAGGTAGTCGAATTCCAAAAACCTCACCAAATGTTACAGAATTAGCCTACAACATTTCAATTTCAGATTAACTGCTGACATTGATTAAAGGTACATAATGTGGCTTCCTTAATGAATTTGAGTTCACAAGGGAGGAATCTGGCTAGGAATTTGAAAATGAATAGCAAAAGTGTCGACATGTATTTAAGAAGTAAACAATAAATAAAGTGACTGCTCGTTCTCTTTGCTCTTTCATAGAATGTGGGCATCACTGATACCAGTCTTGAGGTCGTCTTTGGTGGCAGTTTCTAGGCATTCCAGTGGCCTCGTGTGGCAGTCTTTTTTGGCATGGAGGTCATTATTGGCATTTTAGTAGCTTGGCAGGTGGTCTCATCCTAGCACAGCAGTATTCCAGCTTTTCCTGAACTAAAAATAATCTGTGATTGAAGTTTGCCTTAATTTTTACTTTTTTTTTCCTTCTTATCTATAACTTATGTCATTAGTACATGATTTGGAGATGCCGGTGTTGGATTGGGGTGTACAATGTTAAAAATCACACAACACCAGGTTATAGTCCAACAGGTTTAATTGGAAGCACACTAGCTTTCAGAGCAACAATCACCTGATGAAGGAGCGTTGCTCCGAAAGCTAGTGCTTCCAATTAAACCTGTTGGACTATTACCTGGTGTTGTATGATTTTTAACGTCATTAGTATGGCAACTTTTTTTTTGTAAAAATACATATGCCAAAAAGTTGTTATTCTATTCTATATTAAAGCCAGAATTCAGCTTGCCTGGTCCTCAATGCCCTTGAACAGTGTTGAAGGGCTCATGCCCGAAATGTCGATTCTCCTGCTCTTTGGATGCTGCCTGACCTGCTGCACTTTTCCAGCAATACATTTTCAGCTCTGATCTTCAGCATCTGCAGTCCTCACTTTCTCCTCGAAAATTTTAACCTACTGCGAATCCTCTTGCAAGGATGCCTTCCTTGAAGAAGCTCTCTTAAAAAAAGAAGGGCTCATGCCCGAAACGTCGATTCTCCTGCTCCTTGGATGCTGCCTGACCTGCTGCACTTTTTCAGCAACACATTTTCAGCCTTGAACAATGTTGTCTACTTAAAGGAACAGTTAAGAATCAAACATTTTTGCTGAATCTGGAGTCAGGTATAGGCCAGAACAGGTTGGATTTCACTCCTTAAGGGACAATAGAAAGCAAATAGATTTTTTACAACACTTAATAATAGTTATCCTTGCTGTCACTGAAGCTGCTTTTTCAAATGATTTTGCCAGATTTTAGCAATTGAAATTAAATTCCACTGGCGACCATGGTTGGATGCTAACACATGTCCAGAGACCCATGCTTTGAATTATTAAACTAGTGTCTACACTGCCATCTCCCCAGTGTACAGTGAGGGTCTCAAGTGAAAAGAAAGCAGTTCCACAAAAGGAACAATTTCTGGAATATTACTTAAATCAGGAGCAAAATTGGTAACGGACAACTAAGATTAGGTAGTTCATGGATAAAGGGCTTATTTTGGATAAATGACTCTTGATTCACAGGAAACATAGGAGCTTATACTATTGTGATGGCAGTCCCCTGAACTGTGCGGGGTTGTGCGTTCTCATGATTTGCAGACCAGCAAAGTAGACAGAGCTTTAAACATAATAGCGAGGTTGAACCTCTTGATGGAAATATAATATATTAATGTGATATTGCAGGAAGGTGCAAAATATATAACCTAAATACTTCAGTAGTAAATAAGGCTAGAGATTGCAAGAATAATGAAAACAGTTTTTTCTTACCCCATTATGATGCAATAAGTGTTAAAAGTGAAAGGATCATATCTGACTCACTCAATAGTACATTTTAATCCTTTTATGGCCTGTAATTGTTCAATAAATGCCTATTTTCTGTGTTCCCGCTAGGTAGGAAATCTTCAACATTCAAGCATCAGTGGTTGCTGCACCAAATCCTCAACTAAGAGGGAATGTCCTATACTCATGTGCTTCCCACCTGAAAGAAATACACAACAGGTGTATATTCAATGACTGAATAAGAGTACAGCTTCCCAGTTTTAACATGAGAGAACCATATAATAGATCTGCATTCACATTGTAAATGATTTTTAAAAAGCTGGAGCATTGTGTCTTGTTTATATAAAAAAGGACAGCGCCTGGGCATTCAATGTTTTGCACAGTATGAAAAACTCCTACATAGTCCTCCAACATGAAAAAATAATCCTGCTCCTATTTCTTATGTGATGATAATTCTCACGATTGCAAAAGAAGCAGTAAACAACTGTAACACTGCATGTCCAAGAAAGAAATATATCACAACATTCTGCTCCCCTGCTGAGAGAGAGAGATACTCAGAAAAACAACTTAGGAAGGGGGATGGATATGTGAAAGCCTGAACACTCCTTAAGCAAGAGAAAAGCAGCAAACCGTTATAACACTGACTGAGATATCAGCATCTAACACTTCACTCGAGAAATCATCCAAACCCACTACTGAGTAGGAAGGAAATAACACCCATACTAATCTCCCACAGTGATGCATGTAACACCCTCATTACCAGAACTCGTCTTATCCCTTTAAAATCAAAAGACAGCAAAGTAAAAAGAACAAAACCAAACTACAGCAGATCATGATAAACTAAAATAAAATCTTAAAATAATAGAAAAATGCTCCAAGTTTCTTCATAACAATGAAAAAAGAAGATGTGCAAAAGTATTGAGTTGAAAATGATGAATTTGGAATTGGAGACGTTGGGAGTTCTTAGGGGTTCTGAAAAAGAGTTGTATTCTACTTGGAATGTTAACTCTTTCTTTCCTGATGCATGTTGCTGAACCTGCCGATCACGTTCTGTTAATATAGCATGACAAAAGGAGTCTATTTTACCAATTTATTATTTAGTATTCTATATTTATTCTAAATTGTTTCATCAGCTCCAGTTTATTAAAAAGTTTATAAATGGTGTTAAGTCATAACTCATCTGCAAATCAAACACTTATGCAATATACAATATAGAAGTAATATTATATTTTCATCCACAATTCAACTACAAAATTATTAATTTTGCTCCAATAAACAGACCACAAATCATCTAGAATTTATGTAGAAACATTCAATATGACAGTAGAAACTGAGATATTGAATTGGACATTAGAACATAAATCATACTATTAACTGCAATATAACAAGTGTTTGAGAGCTTATAAAGGTATTTGCACAGTAAAAGCCCCTGCAGCATCATTTCAATGAGCACTGGACTATTAGAAAAGGAAAAGCAAATGTACCTTGGTGGATGGAATAGAGCAGAAACACACATAATGCAGCTGTCCCAGCACCTAGTTGTCTTCACATGCCAGCCAGCAAGTCAGCTAACCAATCGATTTGTCTCTTCCTCACAGCAATAACATGAAGATTGTGACAAATTTAAAATAAAACATGTTTTTTTTATTATTTAACCTCCTTGACATTTTGTTCCATACATCAGTGAATGACTAAACAGCAATGGATGCTGACCTGAAGCCTGCATTAATTGTCACTCAGTGAACCATACGATTAATGTGGAAATTAAGCGAATGAAAGTGCATAGAATAAAAGCACATTACCTCTGAACAATGTTACCTGATACTGTGGTTTGCAGAAGTGATAAAGGAGCATTATCTGTATTGTGGAATAGAGCTTGCTCTCAGGTTCTTGGAAAACAGGAAGCATGCTACTCTGAAAAACCTGCCAGTTGTGATGGGTCTGGTGGAATGTCATTTTTTTGCAATGCACTTTTAATGAGTTATCTTTATCATGTGATAGTTGTTGGCTTAAGAATTTCAATCATATTTACAAAACCTACATTGTTCTAATTTTGAAAGCAGTTTGCAACTTGAGCGACATCACTAAGGTAAAAAAGGCAGTCTTTTCCTTCTCAAAACAGGAATGATTTTGGTAATTGAATCACTGTAACCTCTTTGGTTAATACAGAAGATAAGATATACCACACTGATAACATTGCAATTCTAATGCTGATTTCTTTCAAATTGCATTTTCTGTGAGGGTTTAAAAATATATGTGAAAAATAAAATTAATTTTAAATATAAAGTTTATATTCTAATAAAGAGATCTTCATATTCCAACTGAAGCAAATGAACATGGATTTATAATAATGATTTTTAATTATTCTGATACTGGTTTCAGAAAGAAATTGGATTTTTAATTATTCAAACTATTATAATTTACAGATTTGTAAGTACATAAAAAACAAAAGTAAAGCATCATTGCATTACTGACTTGTGTGTGGATGTGTTATCGTTACAAAGTTAAACTCAGCAGATTCTTATGAATTACAATATCTACATTATTTTTCTGTGTTTATACTGCACTTATTTCAATGTTTTTTTCAATGTTATGCAGAGTAGAAATGTTATCCTCTGCTTAGTAAATAAAATAGAGTATGGCCAATAGTGGAATAATGTATTGCATAGCTGTTTTAGGCAAACGTTCTACTTTCCTTTTAATAAGTAGATCTAAGCATTTCTCTGCTCTTTCATTTTGTTCTTATTGTGAAGTTCATTTTACGTGTAGGATGTTGCTATGGAGGAATCAAATTTTGTGACAAAGTCCAAGAAAAATGTACACACCAGCTACTTGCAATGTAGGCTACATGCAAGCTCCATTGTGCCTTCTCATGACTATATCTGTGGCTTGAAACCATGTTTTATTGATGCTGTTGTGTAGCTGCACACCTTGAGCAGGGTACACACGATTATGATGACTAATACCACGTAAGTCAGTCTACAGTACTCATCATACAGTAAAGAAAAGGTGCTTAGGCCCATTGTCTGTACTGTCAAAAATACACGAAACCAACACCAGTCCCACTTTCCAGCACCAGACCCATACTGAATGTTATTATACTTCAATTGCTTATCCAACTAATTTTAAAAGGTTGTGGTTATCCACTTCAACTACACTCCCAGGCCATCAGGCATTCCTGACAACAACCACCCTCTGGCTGAAATGGTTTTCCACTAGCCTTCTAAACCTCTAGCCTTTCATCTTAAAATTACGCCCTCTTGTTATTGGCCAGTAAACTAAGGGGAATAGCTGCTTTCTATTCACTCTGTCCATGCTTCTCATAACCTTATTCACTTTTCTCAGGTCCCCTCTCAGCCTTCTCTGCCCAAAGAAAACAACACAAACTTATCCATTCTCTCTCTGTAGCTAAGATGTACCATCCCTGACAACATTCTAGTGGATATCCTCTTAACGCCCTCCTGTGCAACCATATCCTTCTTATAGTGCAGAATACTGTGCACAGTAGTCCAGCTCCAGCTTCACCAAACTCCCGTACATCTCCAAATAACCTCCTTGCTCTTATAATTGATGCCTCGACATATAAAAGCAACTGTCCCATATGCCTGCTGCGTTACTCTTTAAACATGCCCTGCTGCCTTCAGTAATTTGTGAACAAGCACCCCAAGATTCTTCTGATCTTCTGAGCTTCCCATTCTCCTGACATACATTGAATGCTCTCTTGTCTTATTACTACTTTCAAAGTGCATCATCTCACATTTTTCAGGGCTAAATTTCAACTGCCATTGATCAGCCCAATCTTTTTATATTTTCTTATAAACTAACAGATTCTTCCTTTCTGTTAACCACCTAGCTGATCTTCCTATCTATTGCAAACTTACTGATTATTCCTTCCCTCCCCCACGTTTTCATCTGTATTGTGATCTATATTACAAACAACAAGTGATTCAGCACTGATCTCTGTGGCATACCACAGGACACCAGCCTCCAGCCATTCAAACAATTTCTAACACCACCTCAAGCTCCTCTTAGCCAATTTAGATCCAAACTGCCAAGTTACCCTGCATCCCATGTGCTTATAATTTATTTAAGAGAAGGTACATTTTAACTGGAATAGACACCTGAAGCAGCTTGTTATAAAATGTTGAAGTAGGAAGAACATGGATGAAAGAAATATGAGGGCAGATGGCTTACTCTAATGTACTCTTGCACAGTATAACAGGCAATGGCATTCGAGGTGGGCCGGAGGGAAGACTTCTTCTGCACACTCTCTCAAATGTATTTGCATTCCTCCTGTCATGCACTGTACACAATACTCCAGCAGATTTCTAACCAGTGTCTTGTATAGGTTCATTATAAACTTCCTGCTCTTGGGCCCATTTTCCTATTTATGAAGTGTGGAACATTCTGTATTTTATTAACAGCTCTCTCTACTAGTTCTGCCACCTTCAATGACACATGTATAAAAATATATATCCAGCGTTTCCATGCTCCTGCATGCCCCATATAATAGTTCTCTTCATTTTATCCTGGCTCTCCTTGTTCTTTGTACTCAAGTATAACATCTCATGGGAGAAAGTGAGGACTGCAGATGCTAGAGATCAGAGTTACCCCTGATGAAGAGCTTATGCTCCACATTGATTCTCCTCCTTGGATGATGTCTGACTGGCTGTGCTTTTCTAGCACCATGCTATCAAATGTAACATCCCCTACTTTCTCTATTGAATGTCCTCTGTTATCTCTCCACCCACTGCACTGATGTGTCAACGTCCTGTTGCAATTCAACACTGATTCCTCAAAGTTCATAACTCTCCCAGTTTTGTGTCATCTACAATCACTGAAATTGTCTCCTACACACAGTTTGAGATCAAAAGCAATGGTCCAACATCCAACACCAGGGCAGCTCTCCGACGAGTATTCTTCCAGACCAAAAAATAATCGGTGGTCAATAATCTATGTTTACTGTCCCTCAGGTTTTGTACCAATGCTTCTATTGTTCCTTTTATCCCATTACCTATGGAAATTTCCTTGCAGGTCTCTTGTATGGCAATGTACTGAGCACCTGGATGTCCAATTTCATCACATTAACAGCCTTTCCCTTATTAATATTCTCTATTACTACTTCAAAAAGCTCCAGCATATTTGTTAGTTATGATTTTCTATTAACAAATAGATGCTGACTCTTGCAAATCAATAGGAGAAAGTGAGAACTGGGGATCAGAGTCGAGAGTGTGGTGCTGGAAAAGCACAGCAGGTGAGGCAGCATCCGAAGAGCAGAAGAATCAGCGTATCAGGCATAAGCCCTTCATCAGGCATCTTGCAAATCAATCTTTTTTTTCATGCTGATTCAATCCTGAATAATTGGGTCCAGAAGTCTCCATAGTCAGTTAAACTGTTGGATAGACCTTCAAGGAGTATATTGAAAATAGTGTGATTAAGCTACAGTGACAAGGGTTAGATTTACAAATGCTATTGCAAAGAGCTGACTTACAGGTGCGGTCGAGACTAAGGAGATAAGTTTGAAGCAGCTATGAGACTAATTACAAATAAATTGTTGCCTAAGTCGTGTGGTAGGGGTGTGGGGAATAATTTGCATGAATATATTGGAGTATGTATTGGGAAGATATTGCATAATAGATTAACGGAAGGTACTGACTGTTATTTGCAATTTCTGGGAGGATAGGAAGAAAATGTATAAGAGGCATGAAGAAAGCTGTTACTGCAGAGTTCTGAACTGGCAACCATGTCATCTACATACAAGAAGAATTAAAGCTGAACATTTAGAAAGATCGCTGACTCTGTCCTTATTTCTTTGAAACCCAACACTTTTATGAATGTTCTTGAACAAGCACTTGTTGTTTTCAATTCTCCAATCCTCCAGCAACATCTTGAATTCAAGGAAGATCAAAATATTTCTGAAATTTCCTCTATCACCTTCTTCCATATCCTTGGATTCATCTCAACCAGTTCTTGTGCCTTTACTAACTTTAAATACCAATAGCTTATCCAATACAAACATTGCTACAGATTAAGCCACTCTGTCCTTCAAGCCTGTTCCACCATTCAATTCAAATATGGCTGATCTCATTTTACTCAGAAATTCTTTCATGTCACCAATAATTCACTGTCCCTTTGCTAATCAAGAGTCTATCTATCCCTGCATTAAAATATTAAATTATTTTGCATCCCCATCTTTTGAAGGAGGGAATTCCAATGACACTCAACTCTGAGAAAATTTCTTTTTCCCCATCTCTGTCCTAATTGGGTGAGCTCTTATTTATAAACTAAGACTTCTAGTTCCAGGTTTTTCCAAAAGAGGAAACATCCTTTCCAGATTCACCTAGTCTAGTCCCTTCAGGATCTTACACATTTCAATTAACTCATTTTGACTCTCAACTTGAGATGAGAGGTTGAGCCTATCTAGCCTTTCCTCATAAGGCAATCCCCTTATTTCAGGTTTTTGTGTAGCTAACCTTGTCTGAAGTGCTTTCCGTGTATTAACATCCTTCAGTAAGTGTGGTGATGAGTACTGTATGCAGTACTCCAAATGTGACCTTACCAATGCTGTGTATAATTGAAGCATAACCTCCCTGCTCTTGAATTCAATTTCCCTCACAACATAACATTCTATTTGCTCTTCTGATTTGCTGCTGAACCTGCAGGCTAATATCCTGTTCCTTTCATTAACTGTGACACCTAGATCTCTCAGCATCTCAGATCTCTGCAAACTCTCATTAGTTAGACAATGCTTCTATTCTTTCTCTCAAAGTGAACAATTTCCTATATTCCCACATTGTATTCTATTTTCCAGATATTTACTCACCCACTTAAACTTTCAATATCCCTTTGTAGGCTCCTTGTGTCCTCTTTGCAACATATTTTCTTGCCTATCTTGAGCCACCAGTAAATTTAGCTCCAATATCTTTGGTCTCTTCATCCAAATCATGTATATAAATTGGAATGAGATGCAGCCCCAACATCAACCCATGAGATACACTATTTGTGACATCCTGCCAGCCTGAAAAAGAGTCATTTTCCTCCCCTTCCTCCTCTGCTTCTGGTAAGCAAAGCAATTTTCTATCCATGCTAACATGTTACCCCTGGCACCTCAAGCTTTTAAGATCTGTAACAACCTTTGTGGTATCTTATCAAATGCTTTCCAGGAATCTAAGTACATGTCATTAGCACACTTTTCCTCTTTAACTTAACTTATATCTTTTTTATCAGCCAGGGGGCTCTCTGTATTTCCTTTTTGATGGAATATATCTGTAGTGTGCCTGCAGTGATTGGGACTGGGTGGACATTGTTAATTGTGAGGTTCTTGATAGGGGTTGTTAATCTGGGCAAATAAGGAAAGCCTTGGCTGCCAATATAACCAGGAGATTGGGGCACATTTCTGTAGTGTAGTGGTTTGCCTCACATGTGAAAAGTGTCCGGTTTGAAACCTTGTTCCCAGTGGCAACCTTTCAGATTGACGTGAACTGAGCTTTATTGCTTGCTACTCCCATCAGCAAACGTGGCTTTGAATTTGCTCACCCATACCTGCTGTAGTGGTGAAAAGGAATGCAATTTCACTTACACCTGCACATACATGACATGGATGCGGGGGGAAAAATAAGCACTACTGCTGTCAGGCAGTAGTGTGGAAAGGTGGGATAAAAAAAACAAATAAACAGGATTCAGGCATCCTCTTCACTTTGGAAAAAAACCCAGGAATGTCAGAGGTCCTCGTTGAGAGGGCTGGATCTGAGGGGAGAAAAGATAACCGGGAGATGAGGATCTCTTCAGAAAAGAAGAAAATATATTACCAGGAGATTACAATCTCTCCGGTTGAGGACTGACTCTGAGTTGGCTGGCCATACAGTTAGTGTACTGTTGGTTTTTGTTTTGGGGGACCTGATTGCTGAACTGGTTGATCTACACAGCCAGTTTGTTACTGGTACTTCCTTATTGAGGACTGATTTCTGAACTGGCTGGTCTTCAGTCAATGTGCTACGAGTGTCTTATAGTTTTCATTGGGGAACTGTTGTTTTACTGGATGGTTACAGCCTGTGTGTTACTCTTTTCTTTATTTATTTTGAGAAAAGGACTATGCTAATTTTTTTGGCAGGGCTTAGCCCTTGCAGTGTGGTTTCTAGTGACTGCATTTTCCTTTGTGTGTTTTTATTTTTTTGGTATTTGGACTGAGCTCCTGTGAGTCAATTGCATTTTTCCAGATGAACTGTTCCTCTATGGGTAGGCCTGATCCTCTGTAGGTGGACCAGGCCTCTGTGAAGATTGAACACCTGTATGGATGCTGGGAGGTGTGCATTTGCTGCCTGGTAGGGTGGACTCTGCCTTCAGGCATGGACTCTGCCTGGGTGCTGGAAACTCTATTGAGAAGACCTTGTGCATTTTGTTACCGTATGTGGGTTTTGTAATTTATTGTGTTTAAATGTATGCTAGTTAGTATGTGGAGAAAGAGAGGACTGCAGATGCTGGAGATCAGAGTCCAGTGGTATTGGAAAAGCACAGCACCTGAGGAGGAAGAGAATCGACATTTCTCCTGATGAAGGGCTTTTGCATGAAATGCCGATCCTCCTGCTCCTTGGATGCTGCCTGATCTACTGTGCTTTTCCAGCACCATACTCTAGCTAGTATGTAGGGTGGCCAGGAGCTAGAGAGTCAATTGGGGAAAGCAGGCTGCATGGGGAGGGGGTCTGTTAATAGATGGAGTGGCAGAGGGGTGGGGGGGGGGGGTGCAGGTAGCCAACAGTGTAACCATAGGAAAGCTGTTCAGGGGAGGGGCAGCCAGTATGCAGGCCAGCTGGAGGATGGAGGATCGATGACTGGCGTGTAGGAAAGCAGGCTGGGAGGAGCTTTCCAGTATGTGGTGTAGGTGGGGCCAGGTAACAGAGAATGCTCTTGCAGGAAAGCCGGTATACGGCAGGCCGGTCAATATGTGGGGAGGCTGAGCCAGGTGGCTGACGGTGGCCCCGATGAAGGCTGACCGGGGAAGGACTGGTCAGTACACAGAGAGGCTGGGAGCCGGACAGCCAATGGTCCGTCTGTAGGAACGCTGGCCAGAAGGGAGGGTCAGTCAGTACACATGGCAGCCGGGTGCTGGAAGGCCGACTGATTGGGGATGGTTTGGTTAGTACACAGGGTGACTGGGAGCCAATGGCTGACAACCGCGTTGGAGGAAAACAGGCTGGGGAGGGTCAGTCAGTATGCAGATTGGGTGGAGACTGGAAGGCTGACAACCAGCTCATAGCAAAGCGGCCCAGGGTAGTTTGGTCAGTACGTGGGGCAACTGGGAGCTTTGGTGGTCAACGACTGGCCTGGCGTAATGTAGGCCTGGGGAGGGTCGGTCAGTATGCAGGGCGGCCAGAGACCGGGAGGCCGGTGATTGTCCTGCAGGAAGACTAACCAAGGATGGTCTGATCATGTGTGGTGTGGACCTGTGTCAGTTTTTAAGCTATATTGGGTCAGTGTTCTATGCACTCTTTCTTATTTGATTAAACTGTCTTGTCTGTATTTGGTACTGTTATCTTACTGACTGAAAGTGGGATATGAGGTTTGTCCTTTTTCTCCCCCCAATAACTGAATGCTGAGGTTTGGGGTTTAGCCTTGCACCTTCCCCTGTAAATAGTGGCTTTTTGAGACCTGCTGCCCTTATTTATTATTAACATTTTGTATTTTGTGCTGTTTTATAAAATAAAAGCAAAATAACCAGGAGATCAGAATCTCTTCAGGGAAGAAAGTATGTATCCTCCTTCGCAGGAGGCTCCAAAGCACTGATGATGTCGCCTAGCCAGGGGACGAAACGTTTGCAACAAAAACTTCCAGCTCAGCGAACAGAACCACAACAACGAGCACCCGAGCTACAAATCTTCGCACAAACTTTGAAGAAAGTATATATAGCCAGGAGATTAGAATCTCTCCAGTTGAGGACTGATTCTGAGATGGCTGGCCACAGCCAGTTTACGCCACCCTAGTAAATAAAGGGTGATTTAGTAATAGGACTGGCCTCTATGTAGTTATTTCAGAGTACAAACCACTTCCTCTTTGAAGGCATGCCATTGTTCAGCTTCTGTTTTTCCCACCAACCTTTGGTTCTAGTCCATCCAGCCCAGCTTTGTTCTTACTCCATTAAAGTCTGCTCTCCTCCAGTTTTTCCAGATTGATCAATGTTGTTTTCTATTCTCATCCTAAACCTTAAAATACATTGATACTGTCCTCCAAATGGTCCCCACTTTTGATTGACTTGGCCCATCTCAATCCCAAAAATCAGTCTAGCAGTTTTACATTTTTGATGGAGAGGAGGAAATTCTTCTGACAACAATCTAGGAACACTTGTTCCTGCCGCTCCTCACACGATCTCTATCACAGTCAATAAATGGGTAATTAAACTGCTCTGTGATGCATACACCTCTGTAATTTTCTTGCAGAATTCTTCCTTCATATTGTTCCTATTAGCTGTGAGTTTCTATATGTAATTGCACCTTTCTTACTCTTTAGCTTGAGCCAATTGGTCTATAGACCTTCTGAACCATCCTCTTTCTCCAGCACTACAATGCTCTCCTTAACCAAATACACAACCCACCTCCATTAGTTTTCCTTTCCTAACTTTTTAGAATGCACTTGTGGAATATTTAACATCCAGATCTGCCTTTTCTTGAATCAGGTGTCCGTTATTATCACATCATCACAGTCTCACAGGATAAAATGTGTCTGTAACTCCCCAATAAAAATAATTATAATGTACATGCACTGCAATCTGACTTTTACATTGTTCCTTATTCTGACTCCACCTATTAACTCTCTATTCCCAATTTTGGTTCTATTGTCTCTCTAGCATTACTTGCACCCTAGTATTACTTTCTGATGATCTCTCCAGGTTTCCATACCTCTGAGTATGAGAACAACACTGTTCTCACTGACCCACTTTATGGTTTTCCCTAGGTTTTGAATGTGTACTGAGAAAAATAGTTTTCACACAATGACTAGATAGGGTGTGCACTGCTTACAATTTTGGTGAAGCCAAGTTACATTGAAGAATTAAAGAAGGTATTACAAGTAAGAGGCACAGTGATGGGGAAATGTAGGAAACTGGCACTGTCAAAATGCTAAGAATGCTAGTGTAGGCACAATGGATGAAATGGCCTCCTTCTACACTGTAACAGTTGTGTGATTCTGTTATTCACTGCTTTAGTTCCATTAAAAGGCTCACTTATCTTCCAGTTTTCAGTTCTGACGCACATTTCAAATAACAACAGATTATTTCCTATCACAGTTTTTGATGGACCTCCTGGATATTTCTAGCATTTTCTATTTTTAGTACAATTTTAAAAAGCTTCACGTTGGGCAGCATAGAAGTAAAACAACAATGGAATAAATACTTTGAGTTGTAAAGAGTTAGTGCTCCAATTTTCATCATGTTATTTCTGAATGCTGTAATATCTAATTAGGATAAAACAATTTGCTAGCTGCTGTGAAAGCCACTGGTAGTCGAAAGTCATATCTCTCAAAGCTGAGAAATGTGGATCAGTTCAGACAGAATAATCATCAAGAAGTGAATATAGTAAAGGGAGGATACGCGATTGTTACATCTTAGCTAATGTAAACACCACTACCACGCAGAGTCTCACTTTCTTGACTGATACCCTGGGTGCTTCCTGACTTCACAGGAACTTGAGCAGTATTTGGATCATTGCACTGCATGATATTGCCTATGGTGCACAGCTTCTGCAATATCATGAAGACTATGGGGTCAGAAAGTCTTATTTCCAATAGAAGTAATGAAGGTGACTTACTAGCACTTTCACAGTCTTCCACACATCACAAATACCAGCTGTTTTCAAAGTTGCTATTTTCTGTTAACCTCCGGCACAATGAAACAAGTTGTGTTTTTGTGTCCAAGCACCAGCAGATTTCTTTTTTCTTTCAGAGAAGTCAAAAATAGCTGCTCATATGAAAGGCTTCTCGAATAAAATACTTTGCTTTTGCCAGAGAGCATGAAGCCTTTCAATTCACACTCAGTGTTCATTTTACATGTGAATAATATGTTCACATTCATTTAAATTAATGCACATAGATCACTATTACACCACACTCTCTAATCCCACAATAAAAATCAGAAAGTGTTTAATCTCAGAAAAGGTGCAATTGAGTGACTCCCAGCTCTGTGAATACCCACTGTTACAAATCTCCAGACTAACCAGTTGGCCACATTAGTATTCCATGTGAACTGCAGTCACAGGTAGCTCCACTCAATCTAACAGAAACTTGAATCCTTTCAGACCAGAACAGCAATTGAGAAATGTCTGGATCTAAAGGTCTCAGGACTATCTGGATGAATAGCACCTATCTAGTGCTCATTTCATGGCTCAGATACTTGGCAGGTTTCCATAAGTGGGAACAAAAATCATTCTGTATCAAACCTGCCATGTTTATTTGCTTCATTTACTCATGAGAACCAATCAGGATAGTTTTACAGAAAATGCGTGTTCCTATAACCTTGAAATCTCCACTGAAAGGTTGGAGCTCTGAAATAAGCAAAACTTAATCTATCAAGAAAGGAAGCTAAAATTGTTGCCACAAAATCCAATCATGCTTTTCTTTCCTGTACTAATCTGGTCAGATTGGGAGTTTTGAGCAGTGACAGATCAGTGGCTTGTGAACAGCTAGGAAATCTTGGAATTATTATCTAATTTACAAGAGCAATTTCTCTCAGGATGCATTAAAGATATGGAATGGGGGCTTATTCTTTTCTTTTGACATTTTAACAGTTTGCAAAGTTGGAGAGATCAAGGATTTTTTTTTTAAACAGAAGAATGAGAACAACAGATTTAAAAGAGAGAGGGAATGTATATAAAGAAAAAGAATTGTGAGCAATATTGTTCATGAGTCCCAGGAGAGGAGGCTGGGTGTTCTGTTGATAGGAAAAGTTTTGATGGAGCAGAAGTCAGCCTCATTGGCAAGAGCGAATGGGCATGTGGGAAGATGAGAGATATTGGTCAATGATACATGTTCAGGGATAGATTGAATGGTGTTGGGGGAGGTTGGAGGTTGGGGGATGATGGGGATGATTCTAAGAGGAAGTCTTTCCCATTAGGCTCAATTGCTGCCTCTCCGCTGCTTTTCATGAGTCCATGATACCTTCTGCAAGAATCCTTCATTTGCCATTTAGGGCACGCACACATTCTCTCAAAATCCTGTTACAGCTTTTGCTCCATCACAGTTCAATTCACATTATCATAGGGCACTGGCATCATTATTACAATCTTATTTATTCTGCTGATGCCTTTACTTTTCTAATTACAGATTAAAAAAAAACAACTGGGCGTGAACTGACATGTAGAAGAAAATATTGAAAGGACAAACCATTTGTGCGGATTCAATGACAGGGAAATGCTTGGGCCTAATGGCTTTCCCTTTATGCTTTAACAAACACAAAACATGTTTGGTTTCAAAACCCATAGAATTAGAACAGAAAATATAATTTATGAATGTTCCAAAGTTATGCAGGTCAAATATGGGATGACAGAAGATTTCTAAAGAACCTTGAAGTGAAGAAAGCTGATGGTAAAGTTAATGGGACACGAAAAACGACAAGCTGAATATAAGATTTTTATATTTTTCAATTCTCTGACTTTATTTCAGTCAGGTGGTTGATCATGTTTTAGCTATTGTCCATGAGAAAACAAAAACAACTTCAGATGATAGTATCAAAATCCACAAGATACAAGGTTGTAGGCTCAAAAGTTAATGTCATAAGCCTTACCCAAAGCAAGTTAAATTTTAATCTATGGAATATTAAATTCTGAGTAAAATCAAGTGAAACTAGTGATCAGCCATTCATTTGTGAGAGGTTAGTTTCATTTTCTATTACTGCCATAATAAATTATGTTGTTATATTGGGGGTGGGAGGAGAATTGGGATTCTGGGGAGATATGCTGAAAATATGAAATTTGGTATTTATTCTACTTTTTTTAAAGATTAGATTCCCTACAGTGTGGAAACAGGCCTTTTGGCCCAACCAGTCCACACCAACCTTCTAAAAAGTAACCCACCCAGATTCATTTCCCTCTGACTAATGCACCTAATAGTATGGGCAATTTAGCATGGCCAATTCACCTGACCTACACATCTTTGGATGTGGGAGGAAACCCATGTAGACATGGGGAGAACGTGCGAACTCCACACAGTCACCCAAGGCTGGAATCGAGCCTGGGACACCGATGCTGTGAGGCAGGAATGCGGACCACTGAGCCACCATATCGCCCCTTCTTTTTCTGTAAGATTGAATGAAACTAGAGTTTTGATCCTGAATTTAAATAAAGAAATGTTTTCTTGTAAAATTATCAGAAATGAAATGACAGTTTAGCTTGCTTCCTTAATAAATCTTCAGAATGGAAATGGGAGTCAAACTGTCAAGCCACATTGAAGAGTCAGTTTGAGCAATAGAGGGGCTTTTTTTCTGATAGTTCTAAATAAATTGTTTTAAAGATGTTCACAAGCACAGAACACAGATGACTTTTGTTAAATTGCTTGTAGTATGCTGTGCAACAATGGTTCCTCCAATATATTGTAGCTGGGTGCTTTGGAGACTCAACTAATAAACAAGAATGTTGGATTTTTCCTCTAATCTTTAATTTAGTCCAACTGATGGCTGGTTTCCATGCAGCATGCATGTTGTAGCATTGGAAAGTCTCTGAATATCTGTTCATTCAAAACTCTTATGCGGATTGTGTCTGAAAAGAACATTAACCTCTTATAAACTGATTCTATTGATATTGTTTTCTATGTAGTTGTAACTAAATGCACTGGAATACTATCATTAGTACCTTGCTGTGTTTAATATCATACTTTAAAATAAATCTATTTATTTTAGCTCGAATGTAATAAATTGTGTGTTATTCAGTGTGTTTTAGAGTAGGCAGAAGAAACTGGCAAAAGTCTTGTTTGACCTCTGCAACTTGACTTTCAGTGGCTAATGGGGTTAGGAATGACTCCAGGCATGATTTGTAAATGGTGCTCAGGAAGGCGGCACTGCAACCCTCCATTCCAGAATGCCCCACAGTTTTCAAAAGGCAGACTGAAAGCTTGGAAACTGCACACCGTTAATTAATTGCTTGTTAAGCTTCTTGAGCTTGTTAATGGACTAAAGAGGGCAAGGTAATAACTTCCAATTTGTCAGTTGCCGAATCTGAACATTGTGTGGTTCGATGCAGACAGAAGTTGAAGATTATTTCGTGAACAGAGATATTTCAAGATCTGGAAGATCCTGCATCGTTTTTGCGTATTACCTTCTGTTTGGACTTTTGTGCACCTTGAGACTGCTGGCCCACCAAGGTGCTGAAGCAGTGGCAGGCCCCATCATAGTTGCTGTTTGGCTTTATCAATCATGTACTGCAGGTGCCTCCCACTTCTTGGTAATGCATAGCACCATTAACTGAATGCCAAGCTTGTCTATAGCCCAGTTAGGGCATTTACAATTCAATCAATTGTATCATGAGTGACACAGAAGTATTGCAGAGTCAGAACCCAGAAAGGAAAATCAAAACCTTTCCAACATTACAAGTAGTTGGTAAGGCATATTAATCCATTTCTGATTTTAAATAAAAAGTTTTAAAGAGATATGGTTTGCTTTGAGCGTGTTTGAAGAATGGGACAAGAACAACTGAATTACAATGATTCTTTCTTTGATGTGTCCATGGAATGCAATCATTTCTAGCAAAGCCAGAATTTGTTATCTATCCTGAACTATTCTTGAGAGTATGGTGGCAAACCATCCTCCTTGAATTGCTGTCATGATGTAGGTGCACGCACAGCGCTGATAGAAGGGAGTTCCTGGACTTTGACCAGGAATGAAGAACAAATGGTGAAGTCTTTCTAGGTCAAGATGGTATTCATCTTGGAGGGAACTAACAATTGACTGCGTCCATGTGCTGGTAGCTCTTGTTCTTCAGTTTCTAAGGTTTAGAAATCATCAATTGATGACTACAACTCACGTTTTTTTCCACCAAGACTCACAAGGAATAATGCAAACAGGATGAAACACAACTCATAAACCTGGATATGGTCCACAGCAGAAATCTGTTTCTTTGAAAAGAGAAAGTCCTATAATTATATTTTGTGCTGTGCGTCAGATTTTTAATCATGGGCAGTGTGGACAAGGCAGGAAAGTGGTGTTGAGGATAATGTAATTAGTCATAGTCTCATTGAATGGTAGAGCAAAGTTGGAGGGCTGAATTCTCAACCTCTGCTCTCATGGCTTATGGTCTTCACTTCTCTTTAGATGGAAACGCCAGAAAGAAGTGACTGAAGAAGTTAACACTAGCAGCATTACTCCTAACTACAGTCCAGGAAGAGAGTGAATGAGCTCTGTCAATCTAAATGTCACCACCTAAACTTATAACTTTCTCAAAAGCCCTGATCACATTACTCCCAGTATTGTTATTCTTGCTCTTTCTTGCTTCAACTGCCTTTCTGCAGTGTAGGATATTACAGGACAATACACCCACGGAACATTAGGCTCCATTTTAATTGATTGAAAAACTGTCTAAATGCATGTAATTATAGTTAGCCTCATAAGAACAAAATAAACAATTCAACTCCTTGTACCTGCTCCACCATTCAATTATAGAGTGGCTGATTCTTTTTCAACTCCTATACTGTACAGCTGTGTCTGCTTGCACAAGTACTTTGCTTGCCTCGCAGCACACATCCCTTTTTGCATTTGCACTTTGATAAGCTGCCTTACACATAATAAAACTCTCCAACAGAACACACACTAATTCACTGTTACTGTTTTTACCCCAAACTATACACACTGACACTAACAAAGACACAACTATTCACGTCATGACCCAAAATGTTGTAGGATGACCAGAGTAGAAGCCAGACACTGCAGTGTACTTAAATATTTGAATTTAAATATTTAAATACCTATCTTCCCTTTTCACTTCCTATTTTTCTCCTGTATACTCACCCACTCATGTATTGGAGGATTGAGCAAAAATTCCCATCATCTGACATACTGGACAAAAACACTAGAGTTTTTCCAGTAGCTAAAACACTGGACAAAACCTTGGACTTTCCGAAAAGTTTAAAGTAAATGGAAGCTGCAATAAGTTCGAACACTCCTTCCTCTGCCACAGGGCTTTTTTTTCCACCAAGATTCCTACCCATCATCTGAGGACTCCTTCTCCCACCTCCAACACAACCCATTCCCCCAGCCATCCTGTGCTGGTCTGTACCTGCCCTCGATCTTTGTTTCCAACTGATGCCAGGACATTAACTGTCTCAATCTGTCGACCCCCACCGACTTCAATCTCACCTTCGCAACGCGTAGTCCTCCACTCCCTCCGCTCCAACCCCAATCTCACCATCAAACCAGCAGACAAGAGGGGCGCTATGGTAGTTTTCTGCACCAACCCCTACTCTTTTGAAGCGAAGCACCAACATGAAGATACCTCCTCCTTCTGCTCCCTCAACCCTTACCTCACCTCCCATCACCAAACCATCATCTCCCAGACCATACACAACTTCATCACCTCAAGGGATCTTCAACCAACAGCCTCCAACCTAATTGTTCGGGAACCCCAAACTGCTCGGTTCTACCTCCTACCGAAGATTTACAAACCTGACTGCCTCAGTTAACCTATCGTCTCAGCCTACTCCTGCCCCACTTAACCCATCTCCACATATTGTCCTATAACTCCCCACCCCCCCATCCAGAAACTCCCCATCTATGTTTGGGACACCACCCATGCCCTCCACCACCACCTCCATGACTTTCATTACCCCGGCCCCCAATGCCTCATCTTCACCATGGACATCAACCATGAAAAGGCCTCCAAGCCCTCCCGTCTCTTCGTCTCCCGTCGTCCCCACCCTTAATCATTTGGCTGAACAGATCCTCACCCTCAATAATTTCTCCTTTGATCCTCCTACTTCCTCCAGACTAAAGGCGTAGTCATGGGCACATGCATGGGCTCCAGCTATGCCTGTCTCTTAATTGGGTACGTGGTACAGTCTATAGTCTGCAGCTACACCGGCACCATTTCCCACCATTTCCTCCACTACATTGATGACTGTATCAGTGCCATTTCGGGCTTCCATGAGGAGGTTGAACAATTCATCAATTTCCTGGACCTCTCCATCTCCAACTGTGACCAACTCAACACGGGCATCTTCTACAAATCCACTAACCCCCACAGCTACCTAGACTATACCACCTCCCACCCTACCTCCTGTAATAATGCTATCCTTTACTCCCAATTCCTCTGCCTCTGCCATATCTGCTTTCAGGAGGACTAATTCCACCACAGAACCCACCAGATGGCCCCCCCTCCTTCAAAGACTGCAATTTCCCCTCCCATGTGGTCAATGATACCCTCCCACGCATCTCATCCATTTCCCGTACCTCTGCCCGCAAACCCCACGCCTCCAACTGCAACAAAGACAGAACATCCCTGTCCTCACCTTCTACTCCTCCAACCTCCGATACCTCGCATCATCCTCCGCCACTTCTGCTACTTCCAAATGGACGCCACCACCAGAGATATATTTCCCTCCCACCCCTATCTGTATTCCGTACAGACCATTCCCTCAGTGACTCTCAGGTTCCCGCGTGCTCCCCCCCCCACCCCACCAACCAACCCTCCCCTCCCAGCACCTTCCCCTGCCACCGCAGGAATTGCAAAGCCTGTACCCACACAATGCCCCTCACCTCTGTCCAAGGCCCCAAAGGAGCCTTCCACATCTTTCAGAGATTTACCTGCACTTCCACACACGTCATTTACGATATCCCTTGCTCCCACTGCGGTCTCCTCTCTTTTTTTTAACCAGGGATACCCGAGCTCTGAATCTCCTGTTTTTGTTTTTGTTGAAACCCTCACATTACTGCCTAACTGTGGTAGTGCTGATATTTTGGTCTCCTTGGGGAGACAGATCCCTGCTTGTGGAACACTTTACAGCACATCTCTGGGACACACGCATAAAGCAACCCCACTGCCCATGACTGAACACAGTAATTCTCCCTCCCACTCTGCCAAGGACATGCAAGCCCTTGGCCTCCTCCATCATCAAACTTAATTACCTGATGCCTGGATGAAGAATGTCTCACCTTCTGCCAGGCAACCCTCCAACCATATGGGATCAGTGTGGATTTCACCAGTTTCCTCAATTCCCCTCCCCCCACCTTATCCCAGATTCAACTTTCCAACTCAGCACCGCCTACCTGTCCAACTTTCTTCCTACCTATCCGTTCCACCCTCCTTTCCGACCTATCACATTCACCCTGACCTTCATCCACCTATTGCACTCTCAGCTACCTTCTCCCAGCCCCATGCCCCTCCCATTTATCTCACAGCCCCCTTGGCTCATAAACCTCACTCCTGATGAAGGGCTTATGTCTGAAACGTCGATTCTCGGATGCTGTCTGACCAGCTGCACTTTCCTAGCACCACACTCTTAATTCTATGGAGAATACACAAACAAAACTGACAGAACTGAGATGGCTGTCTGGAACCATTGCTCAGCCTATAATTCCAATTTGCAACTCCACTCTAACAGAATGATCCACTGAGACAGACGCTAGCCTGAGACAGCTTTTATACCTCGAGCTACCCAGCACAGACAAGATGGAGCCTACAGAGACACCAGACATTCACATGTACTCAACTGACTTTTTCAGAAGGAAACACCAGAAACACAATGGCCCATACTGATTTGAAGGGAGATAACGGGGTGCATAGTATATATAACTGCCAGCCCAATCACATCTGGAAGGGATCCTTTTTTTTCAACAACAAGTTTCTGCACAAACTGCTTCCCCACAGCTTTCTAGCCCCAATAAGCAGCATAAGAACCAAGAACCACAGAGGCCAAACTGAGAACCTGAACTGTGAAGCCAAATGAAATGCAACAATGGAACAAAGGACATCCAAGGAGGGGATACCAACCAAGCACAAGCTGAACAACAGTGTCCAGTCACAGGCTTGCTCCGAACCAAGTGAACTGATGGCAAGAAAACCCCGTTTTCCTCAGTGGTGAGCTGAAGCCCTGAGACCCAAAAGAGACCCAGCTAACAGGGAGGGAAGCGTGGGCAGTGACAGTGCATGGGACCCCAAGAGTAAGATGCTTAATTAAAGGTTTTGCAATTAAAGCTGTTGTTTTTAGGTTCTAACAGTGTTCAATCTGTGTTTAATTTAATATTGTATTTAATTACTGTCCTCCATATAATTGATTATGTTAATTTCTCTATTTATTACATTTACATGTATTTCTTGTATTATACTCACCTTTTTGTATTTGAATAAACACAGAGGTATTTTTGCCCTGAAACACCTTTTTACTGTCACCTTCATTTCACATTCCCTAAGTAAGTTCAGTGTCCAGAACCAGGGATCTGAGGTTGATTTAAACCACCTTAAATCTGCAAATTACTGATCGCAAACTTACATTCAACATGAAAACCTGTCAATGAATTGCCATTCATTTGTTATAGCTTTCCATTGATTTAATGTACTATTTCTTGACTTTTTGCCATCTATAGCTTTTCAATTCAACCATATAGATAAAGATGATAGTGTTTCACTCATCCTTGTTTATTAATACACTAACTGATCCATACTCCACGTCATTTAATCTTTATTGCCAGCCACCTCTCAGTTAGATCAAAGTTTTAAATAAAAATCTCAGGTTTAAATTTGGTCAGACATCTTTTGGAACTAGTGAAATGCTAGTCTGTATTTGGTAACCTTACATGCGGCATAACACATTTCATTTCATCAGCATGCCTGCTTCTGATGATCATGTTATTTTCATCTTGGCTTCTTGCAATTTGGGTTAAGGCTGTTAACTCCTGTAATCTTATTTGGACACATTATTTATCTGTGATCTGGTGTCCAATTTTAAAAATTACATTATTGTTTAATCAATTATGTACAGGAATAAAAGCTCCATGGGAATAATGGTTCAACTATTCTGTCAGTCGAACTAAAGACTTGTGCTCCAAAACTAACTGTGCACCCACCATCCTGTTCATCACAGCTGACACAGGCACCTACCCATCAATGTGGAAAATTCCCCAGGTATACTTTCTATACACAAAACAGGACAAATGCAACCTGGACAATTACCACCCTTCCATCATCAGAGGGAAAACTAAGCAGCACATACAAAAAGATAACTTGCTCAATAATACTCAGTTTGGGTTCTGTCAAGGCCACCCTGCTCCTGACTTCATTTCAAACGTGGACAAAGGAGCAAAGTGAAGCAAGAATAACTGCCTTCAACATCAAAACAACATTTGAATAAGTTGGCACAGGCAGCCTTTGCAAAACCTTGATGTGGGAACTCGGGACAAAACATTCTGCTGATTGAAGTTACATTTGGCGCAAAGGAGGATGGTTTCCATTGCTGGATGTCAATTATCTCAGCCTCAGGACATCTGCAGGAGTTCCTCAAGATAATGTCCTTGGCCCAGTCATTTTTAGTTGCTTCATCAATGACCTTCTCACCATAATAAGGTCAGGAGTAAGTTTTTTTTCTGATGATTGAGTAATTTTCTACACCACGCATACTGAAGAAATCTGTGTTACTTTGTAGTGAGACTGGAGAGCATCCAGACTTGACCTCATGCATACTAAGCAATACTTATGCCAAATAAGTGCCAGGTGATGACTATCTCCATCAGACAGGCAAATAGATTCTTGTTAAGCAAGAGGTTGAAAGGTTATGATGGATTAAGCAGCGATTTGTAAATTACATCAGTCATGACTTTAGCAGTCATGCCTTCAAAAGGCAGACCGTTGAATAAAATTGTCTTTTTCAGGATGGCAGCTGCTGCCTAATGGAGTTCTGCTGGGGTCAGTGTTGAGAGCACAACTATTCATGTTATACTTTTAGATTCTGGACAAATGAACTGTGGGCATTGTTGCTAAGTTTACAGATGGCAAAGGAACAGGTGGTGTTGAGAAAGTTAGGAAGCTGCAGAAGGACTTGGACATTCTAGGCAAGTGGGCAAAGATGTGGCTGATGGCAACGCTGCGGCAAAGTGTGATATTTTGCAATTTGGCAGGAAGAATGGAGGTGTACACTATTTTCCAAATGGGGAAAAGTTTTGGAAATATGAAGCACAAAGGGACTTGGGAGTCCTAGTTCAGGATTCGCTTAAGGTTAACATGCAGGTTCAGTTGGCATTTAAGTAGGCAAATGCAATGTTGGCATTCACTTCGAGAGGGCTAGAACACCAAATCAGCAATGTAAAGCTCTGTTCATACTGTATTTGGAATATTGTGAGCAGTTTCAGGCACTTATCTAGCGACAGAAATGCCGGTGTTGGAGGAAGTCGAGAAGAGGTTTGTAAGAATGATTCAGGAATGAAGGGCTTGTTACATGAGGAGCAGCTGAGCACCCTGGTCCATATTCTATGGAGTTTAGAGGATGAGAGATGCATTTGACTGAGGCTTACAGAATACTGAGAGGCTTGGATAGAATGGACACGAAAAAGACATTTCCATTAGTAGGAGAGACTAGGACCCAGGGAACAGCCTGAGAGTGAAAGTATGGCCCTTTAGAATTAAGATGAGGGGGAATTTCCACAGCCAGAAGATGGAAGTCATTGCCACAGAGGGCTGTGGAAGCCAAGTCATTGAGTGTATTTAAGATGGCAAGAGCTAGATTTTTGGCTAAGTCAAGGGGGAATTAAGGGTTAAAGGGAGAAGGTATGAGAATGGAGTTGACATTTCAGTCATAATCGAATGGCAGAGTACATTCGATGGGCCAAATGGCCTACTTCTGTTTCTATATCTTATGGTCTTAAGGTTTAAGTATCCATCTTTTGCGCACCATTTTTAACAGGTTCTTAGACTGTACTTCACTCTGCAAACCATTATACAGGGCCTTGGTGAGGCCACACCTTCAGTATTCTATGCAGTTTTTGTCTCCTAGTCCAAGAAAGGATGTTCTTGCTACTGACGTATGAAGAAAGACTGGATTTGCTAGGCTTGTACTTGCTGGGATTTAGAAGAATGAGAGGTATCTCATAGAAACACATAAAATCCTGATGGGACTGGACAGGCTAGATGTAAGAAAAAATGTTACCAAGGTTGGGGAAGTCTAGAACTAGGAGTTACTGTCTAAGAATAAGGGGAGAGCTGATTGGGACTGCAATGAGCAACAATTTATTTACTTGGAGACCTGTGGAATTCTGTGAATTTCTTTACTGAGAGAGTAACTATAGAGGTCAGTGAAGTGGATTCTTAAGTCAGATACCACTGTAAGCTTGCCATGGTCGAAGTATTGTCCTATCTGTTAGCTCATGTCACGTATACCGCAAAGATTTTTTTTTGATGTTTTAAAGTTTATAAACAAAACTAAGTATATGCATTGCTGTAATATTTTTAAAAAACTTATACATTGGGTGCATATTTGATGTTACTGTACATTTATAATCCAAACTGATATTAATACTTGACACATCACATCTCAAAAATGATGTCTGGCTAGATATATTTAATTTTGAAATTCATTAATGTGGTGGTTAGTCACTGCAACATGTTCGCGCATGGCTGCAGATATTCTTTAAAAACAGGACATAAATAAGATAGTTAGAAATCTCTTAAAAGACACCATGAAACCAAATTTCTACAACTGTTGAAATACTCAGTTCCAGAGAGACACCATGTCTATTTGAGCTGTTTACTTAACGTCCTCTCTTAGTTTCTCTTCTTTGGACTGCAGAGATTGTTTCAAGATCTCTTTTCAAATTCATTGGCGTGAACCTTTCATAATACTGATAAATTAAACTTTTTCAGGTGTATCAATTCAAAGATTTCTATCCAAGTTCTCCTGTCTTGGAAGATTCGCAAATTAAGCCACTTTGGCTCAGGTCACTGATTCCATGCACTAAAAACTTGATTTTTCTGCCAAGAAAAATTATTCTCCTCCTGAACTGAACTCAAAACCTAGAAATAATAGCTTTCTGGTCTGCTGTAAACTCAGCAATATAAATGTTGCATCCATTAACACACTGGAATCCTACCAGGTGACTGACTTTTGTCAAATTCTTTCTGGCAATTAATAACATTTAAATCATTGTTCCAAAATGACTTTTTGATCTTGTTTTTAAAAAAAACTTTCACAGAAATGAATCTGTCTGAATCAATTTTAAAATGCAAATTCTAACATATTTAATGCACCTTTTATTACTCATTAAATGCACAAAACTGACTGACTGAACAGACCACACTTCAACTCCATTCCACTGAGAACGTGAATAATACACCAGAATAATATGGCATGATGTAATTTAGCTGTCTTAAAGGTACACTGCCTGTCTGATCTGGAATCTATACATAATCCAATGTATTCCCCCCTTTCTCTTTAAAGAATGGGAACATTGCTTCATTAATAAATTGATACACTGTCGCCACACATTTAGACATTGGTGGATCGAGTCCTTTTGTATTTATCACTGTAATGGTTGTACCAAGGTCAGCGGTGGGGGGAGCATCACAGAGAAGGTTAGTTCTTTGATTGGGGTTGTTAGTCTAGTCCAATCAGGGAGCCCTGGCTGACAGATAAGTACTGGTGTGTTTTTGATGTGAAGGGCACTGCTTGTCACTGGCCACTCGGGTGTTTTCCTATCTTCCTGGTGGTGGAAATTGAATAAAGATTTGTGCACTTTGTGTCTCTCACTGTGTCTCACACCTGCAAAAAAAAAAGAAAAGAAAGAAGAAAAACAAACAAATAGGGGATAAGGGCACTGCTTTGTCACTGGACCACTCGGGTGTTTTCCCTTGACTTGAGTGCTGGATCAGTGAGAGGGTGTGCACCTGTGCAAAGACTCTCCTGCTCGAAGGTGTCAGAGGGGAAGGGGACTATCCGCCCCACATTTAGAAAAAAAAAGTACTGGTGTATTCATCGTGTTCATTCTGAGAACTGGCTCTGTGGGAACTGGATGAGTGTCAAGGATTCTCTACGTGTAAATAAAGGGTGACTTGATGATGGGATACTGATCTCTGTGGAGTCATTTCAGTGGCAATGAGGGAAAAGCACGCTCTTGATGAAATTTGCTTGCAACAGTTGTCTTTGAATTGGGATAAGAATTTCTGGCATTATGCTGATATTTGGGAAGCTTGACATGGTTCGATTCTGCCATCGACCCCCATCTGTGGAAAGAATGTGTTTTTACTGGCCAAATAATATTTGGGCACATGAAAAGCAATGAATAATTCTCCTGACAGCTTGTGGACCACAGCTTTTTAAGTTATTAGGAACGTCACTCTCCCTGAGGCACCCAGATACTAAACTCTTTCAAGAGTTTACAGATTTAATTAAGGCATATTGTGATCCCAAGTGTCTCATAATTCTGAGATGTTATAGGTTTTACTTGGCAATTCAAGAAGCAGGGGGATCTGTATCGAGATTCTTGACAAGGTTAAGATGATTGGTAGAAGCTTATGACTGGTTTAACTCTTAAAGTGATGCTGAGAGACCTGTTTGGTATGTGAAATTAATGATGTAACCATGCAAAAGTGCCAACTAGCTGAAGCCCAACTGGATTCAAACAGGAACGATAACTAGCTTTATCACTGGAAAATATAGAAGCTGGAGCATATAAGTTGCAGAATATTCCAATAGAAGTAGATGCCCTTGCCAGCCCAACTGAGCTGGGGGAACACCACTTAATTGAAGGCAATTGCAGAGCCTTACTCTGAGCATTGGAATTTCCTTGGAATGATGAATTATCATGGAAAAATCATACATAAACTAGCCTCCATTCTGATACCTTTGCAGCAACTCTGAAAAAGTGTCAGCCTTGGAAATGGTCACATAGCCAAGCCATGATGTTCAGGGAAGAGAAGAAACAATTATCATCTTCTAAGATGTTGACACATATGATCCCATGCGAGATTTAAAATTGACATACGATGCCTCCTGTATGGCATCGGGGTAGTATTAGCTCGGAGGTGGCCCAATGGAGAGAAATGCCCAACAGCATATACATCTAGGACTTTGGCTAATGCAGAGCATAAATACACCAAGACAAAGAAGAAAGGGTTGATGGTCATATTCCATCAATACCTTTACAGATGTAAAATTGTAATAATAATGGACCATACACCTGCTAGGTCTACTTAAAGAGGGCAAGACGGTGCCCCTATAGCTTCAGGTCGATTTCAGTGGCAGGCTCTAGTACTAAGTGCCGAACTGGTCCTTACCCTTAACAATTTCTCCTTCGAATCCTCCCACTTCCTCCACACCAAAGGGGTAGCCATGGGCACACGTATGGTCCCCAGCTATGCCTGTCTCTTTGTTGGCTACGTAGAACCGTCGATCTTCCATAATTACACCGGCACCACTCCCTACCTCTTCCGCCGCTACATTGATGACTGCATTGGCGCCACCTCATGCTCCTGCGAGGAGGTTGAGCAATTCATCAACTTCACCAACACATTCCACCCTGACCTTAAATTTACTGGACCATCTCTGACACCTCCCTCTCCTTCCTGGACCTCTCCATCTCCATTAATGACAACCGACTTGACACTGACATTTTTTACAAACCCGACTCTCACAGTTACCTGCATTACACCTCTTCCCACCTACCTCCTGCAAAAATGCCATCCCGTATTCCCAATTCCTCCGCCTCCACCGTATCTGCTCCCAGGAGGACCAGTTCCACCACAGAACACACTAGATGACCTCCTTCTTCAGAGTCTGCAATTTCCCTTCCCACGTGGTCAAAGATGCCCTCCAACGCATCTTGTCCACATCCCGCCCCTCCGCCCTCAGACCCCACCCCTCCAACCGTAACAAGTTCAGAACGCCCCTGGTGCTCACCTTCCACCCTACCAACCTTTGCATAAACAAAATCATCCGCCGACATTTCAGCCACCTCCAAAAAGACCCCACCACCAGAGATATATTTCCCTACCCACCCCTTTCCGCCTTCCGTAAAGACCGTTCACTCCGTGACTACCTGCTCAAGTCCACGGCCCCCCCCACAACCCACCCTCCCATCCGGCATCTTCCCCTGCCACCGCAGGAACTGCAAAACCTGCGCCCATACCTCCTCCCTCACCTCCATCCAAGGCCCTAAAGGAGCCTTCCAAATCCATCAAAGTTTTTCCTGCACATCCACTAATATCATTTATTGTATCCATTGCTCCCGATGCGGTCTCCTCTACATTGGGGAGACTGGACGCCTCCTAGCAGAGCGCTTTAGGGAACATCTTCGGGACACCTGCGCCAATCAACCACACCGCCCTGTGGCCCAACATTTCAACTCCCCCTCCCACTCTGCAGAACATTGGATGTCCTGGGCCTCCTTCACCGCTGCTCCCTCACCACTAGACGCCTGGAGGAAGAATGCCTCATCTTCCACCTCGGAACACTTCAACCCCAGGGTATCAATGTGAACTTCAACAGTTTCCTCATTTCCCCTTCCCCCCACCTCACCCTAATTCCAATCTTCCAGCTCAGCACTGTCCCCATGACTTATCCTACCTGCCTATCTTCTTTTCCACCTATCCACTCCACCCTCCTCCTTGACCTATCACCTTCATCCCCTCCCCTACTCACCTATTGTACTCTATGCTATTTTCTCCCCACCCCCACCCTCCTCTAGCTTATCTCTCCACACTTCAGGCTGTCTGCCTTTATTCCTGATGAAGGGCTTTTGCCCGAAACGTCGATTTTACTGCTCTAGAAACATGCTGCCTGAAATGCTGTGCTTTTCCAGCACCACTAATCCAGAATCTATTACTAAGTGCGTACAATTACTAGTTAGTATATCATCTGGGAGGCCATGTGGCAAATGCAGATGCATTGAGCCCTCTGTCACTGGAAGCATCTGTATTGGTTTTAAATTTTCTGGACACAATTCTAGCCACAGTTGACAATATCAGACCTTGGATGCAGAAAGATCTGATACTGGTAAAACTGAAACAGCTGGTGGTGCTGGGGGAAACCAGAGGACCGTCAGAATCTGAACTGAAACCTTTTTGGATCCAGAGAGACCAAACCACAATAGAGAGTGGCATGTTATTGTAGACAGCAAGAGTGACTGTCCTGTCCCTAGATACTGGTTGAACTCCACCAGGGTAATCCAGGAGTTTCCAAAATGAAGACATTGGCGAGAAGTTATGTCTGGTGGCCAGGATTGGATGCAGACTTGACCACATTTGTGGGCAATTCCCTGAGTCCCTGAGGGACAAACATTACCACCAGCAGCTCCCCCACATTCTTTGGAATGGCCAATAAACCCTAAACTCAGTTATATGTCGACTATGCAAGTCCTATCATTGGCTCAATGTTCTTAGTCATTGTGGACACCCACTCATAGTGGCTGGATGTTTTTTTTAGTGTCAGTCCCTCCTCTGACACAAACACACACTGGTCCAGCTCCCTCAAGAGCCAGCTCTCAGAGTGAGTGGCTGAATGCACAGAGAGCTCATTTGTCAAACATGGGGACGACGATAGTAAGACTGTGCACATCTCTTGCAATATATGAACTCCCAGTAGAGTTGGGCACAAATAATGTGCCATCGTTTACCAGCAGGAAATTTGAGTATTTCCTAAAGTCAAATGCAATTTGACATATAAGAACAACTCCATTCCATCCATCCATCCAATAGTGTGGCAGAAAGAGGAGTCCAAACTTTGAAGGCAGGCTTAAAGAAATAGCCTACAGCTTCACTAAATACCAAACTGTCCCAGTTTTAATTTGATTATAGGCCTGCCCCTCATGTAAATACAGGGACAGCTCCAGCAGAGTTGCTGATGGGAAAACACTCAGTGCCAGGTTAAAGCTGATTTTGCTGGACCTGGGTGGAGGGTGAAATGGCATCTGGAATATCAAAGGTGGACACGACTCTGTTAAGCAAGCGAGACTGTCCCCTGAAATAAACTAAGTTTGGTCTAGGAACCACAGGGAATACCTCTGCATGGGTAAGAGGCATGGTCAATAATGAGGTCAGGGCCAGTAACATATAAAGTTTGAGTAGGTGTGATGCTCCTGAACAATCACGTGGACCATATGAAAGCTGCAAACTTGCAAATGGTGTGGGAGTAAAACGTGCCCAGCTCCTTTCCGATTGTTCCAGAACCCATGAATACTCCTTCTCTATCAAGTATTGAAGATACCTCAAAATCTGAGTTGGACACAGTGAATATTGCCGCCACAACACCTTTGCCTGAAGAAGAGAATTGATTTCTTCCGACATGCTCTGGGCACAAGAAGAGAGCTACTGTGCTTAACACAATGCCCGTATTGCAAAAGGCACCATATAAATTAAGTCTTTCTTCTTCTGTTTGGTACTCACAATACTCATGTAACAGTATTACGAGGAGTGACCTAGTCCAATTGTACAGTCTCTCGAACTGTACAATGGGACTAGGTCACTCCGACTAATACTGCTCATGTCTATACTGTGAGGACACCACCCATTGTGTTTTGTGGCACTAACGTTGTGCTGAATGCAATAGTTTTTTTAATGGGTCAGAGAGATTCAGAGCAGCTCTAATTCAGACCATGGAGTTAGATTCCAGCCAATCTGTAACATGAGAACGTGGCATATTCCTAATGCTATCATTATTGTCGAGCCAATAAACCAACCCTGGTTTCAATGAAGAGTGTGGTAGAGAATTAGAGGAGCAGAACCAAGCTAAAAATGAGATACCAACCAGGTAAAGCTACAGCACAGGACCACAAACAGATTAAACATTGAAAGCAGCAAGCAATAGATGCATCTAAATAATAGCAGAACCAACAGATCAAACAGAGTCCTGCAGCAAGCTGCCACAATTAAGTGGTGGAAAATTAAAAAGGTAACAGGAGGAAAAGGTTCCATGAGATGGAGATACTTTTAAAGCCCAGGATGTGAATATAAGATGTAGGACTGAGGCACTTACATGCATCTTATGATGATTAACTCTGGCATGCAGCTGAAACCCTTACTATTACAGAACCCAGGCTTCAACCAATGGGGTGATCAAGAAATGTCCGTGTTTACAGTGTTCCAAACCTGCAAGCTCTGCTGCCTAAAGGAACTAAGATAGAATGTACACAAGAAGGGGAGGGGGGTGGGCGGGGAGACAAACATACCTCAAAACTCAACCTGCATTCCATCCTGTCTTCAAATTATATTGCCCATGTTTCAACTTAACTTGGTCAACTTATTGGAACCTGCTAACTGCACTATATTATTTCTCGATGTTCTATCCTTAATTGTCATTGAACTCTTTGGTTAGTAGGCCAGTTTCTTGAAGGTATTGCTGGCAAAGCCAGTATTTTTTGCATGTTCCTAATGGAACTCAATGGCTTGCTAGGCAATTTTACATGGCAAATAAGAATCAGCCATTTTGTTGTGCATCTGGAGTCACTTCAGTTCCGAGCCAAGTAATGATCGTAGGTTTCCTTCTTCAGAAGACATCAGGAACCAGATGCTTTTTCACAACTATAAATGATAGTTTAATAATCACCATTAATGAGACTAATACTCAATTCCATATTGTATTAAATTAATTTCAATTCTACTAGGCTCCTTAGTGAGATTTGAAAGCATATCCTAATTGTTAACTGGGTTCTCTTCATTACAAGCCCGGTGACATTACAGTTATGCCACTGTCCTCCTGAGAGGCAGGAGGCCCTTCACCACATAGCTTGAAGTAGCTCAATAAAATGGCACCTTTTCTCAAGAAACTTTTTCTTTCCCAGAAATGCCCACATTTTCGTGAATGAAGAAATTGAAAAACATGTTATCTTTTATTGTAATTACAGTTCCCAATAAAGATGAAACCATGAAGGAACAGTTTAACTAAGATAAAAAGAATTTTACATTGAATAGCTCTGACTGAGTACATTTTCCAACGTTCAGACTACATTACTGAATCTGGATCTGAGCAGCTGTTTAATCGCAACAATCCAGTAGGAGCAACCAGTGATAAGGAGATGTCTCTCAATGTTCATGCTCAAACTTACACATCATTACAGATGGAAAGCTTGCGATATTAATTGAAAATTTTAATTATCAGTTTGTTTAGGTGTGATATGAGTATTTATTTTTAATTCCCATTTAAAGCTACTTGTGAACTGTGCTACTTCCTTATATGAATCAAAATTTGAAAAAAAAAGTACTGTGAATTAGCAAAATTAATCAGAACACTAATTGGGCTAACATGACTGTGCTAAAATAGAATTATTAAATAATTATTTAAATTGGCACAGTTTGAGTATGTTTGCCGAGCTCCTTCACCTGAGGCTCCAAAGCACTGAAGATGTCATCTAGACAGGACAAAATGTCTGCAAATCAACTTCCCAAGTCAGCAAACATAACCACAACTATGATAACCCGCACCCGAGCTACAAATCTTTATGCAAAACTTGAATACTTTAAGTTAATATATTTACAAAATATTCTTCTTGTTAGAATATGAATTGTGAGGAGATTTGAGAGGAGATTTACTAGGATTTGCCTGGTATGGAGGGAAGGTATTATGCAGAAAGGCTGAGAGACTTGAGATTGTTTTCATTAGAGAGAAGAAAGTTGAGAGGTGACTTAATTGAGACATATAAGATAATCTGACAGTTAGATAGGATGGATAGTGAGAGCCTTTTTTTCCTAGATGGTGATGGCGATGGCAAACATGAGGGGACATCGCTTTAAATTGAGGGGTGATAGATTTAGGGCACGGGTCAGAGGTAGTTTCTTTACTCAGAGAGTAGTAGGGGCGTGGAGCATGTGCCTGCAATAGGAGTAAACTCGCCAACTTTAAGGGCATTTAAATGGTCATTGGATAAACATATGGATGAAAATGGAATAATATAGGTTAGATAGGCTTCAGATTGGTTTCACAGGTCAGTGCAACATCGAGGGCTGAAGGGCCTGTACTACGCTGTAATGTTCTATGTTCTAAGTATACATATTGGTCCAGTTCAACAAATGATGAAGGCAATCTTTGCATTTATTACTGATAGTATATGAGCAAACATATTCTCTATACTCTACTAATGATTTAATGTCCACCCTTGCTAAGGTGTTGTAGGCTCACCCTGACTCAGAAGAGCCCTGAGCACAAACTCCAGGTGGGTACATCAATGCAATACTGTCTGTAGTGCCATTGTTGAAATGAGACATTAAACCTAGGACTTCTCTACCCTCTCTCATAGATATAAAAATTCCCATGGCAGTCTCTGATGAATGGAGGAACTATTCTGATAGTTTATGGTCAATATTTATTCCTCAACCGACAAGTCATTTTAACATAAGAAATAGGAGCAGAAGAAAGTCATTCAGCCCCTCGAGTCTGCTGTGCCAGATAATAAAATCATGGCTCATACATCCTCTCTCATGCCAGCTCATCGCATTAACTCCCCAATATTTCAAAAATTTATCTATCTCCTCTTTAGATACTTTCAGTGACCTAGCCTCTGCAACTCTCTCAGGCATGGACAATTCCAGACATTCACTTCTCTTTGGGAGAGAAAAAGTCCTTTGCTTCTAATTTTATGTAAGTGTCACCTTATTTGGTAACTATGTTCCCTACTTCGAGATTCCCTCACTTGTGGAAATATCTTTTTAATATCTACGCTGTCAAGTCCTCCCATAGTGTTTTTAAGTATTAATGAAATCACCCTCATTCTTCGAAATTCCATTGAATAAAGACCTAACCTGTTTAGCTGTATGTGATAAGTCAGCCTCCTTTATCCTAGGAATCAGAATATACATCTTTTTTGAATTACCTCCAATACCAATACATGCTTTCTTCAACATGGAACCAAAACTGTAGAGAGCACTCCAGATGCAGTGTCAGGTGTTTCAACACCTAGCACCAACACCCTACACAGTTGTAACAAGACTTCCCTTTCTTTAAACTCTGATTCCCTGACAATAACAGGCAAAGTACCATTTGTCTTTTTAATTACTTGCTGCATCTGCATTTGATTCTTCCAATCAAAATGCATGACCATACTTTTCTACACACAACACCATCTATCAGGTTTTTTCTGTTCACACAATTTATCTAAAATCCTTTCAAATTCCTTATGTCCTCACCACAACAGGCCAAAATATCTTTGTGTCATCAGTAAATTTAGATATATTACATTTTGCTTCATCCTCCAAGTCATTCATACAAATACAGTCAGTTCTGCTATAACATGGTATTTCTGTTCTCGTGCAATCCTGTGTTTTAAGAAAATCGCGTAATAGCAGCACCAGTTAAATTAATGGGGCCAGAATCACATCCTAACTAATACATGTTTTAAAAATTCACATCATAAAAACAGTGTCTCCAATTCATCAATTACGTCATAGCGAATACGTGCTATCAAAACACTTGTTATAACAGAACAACCTGTAGTAAATAATTGAGGCCCAATGTCTGGTAAATTCCACAATTTTGTCTTTGGGTCCTTGCTTTACAGTTTGTCCTCCTTTTCATGACAGTAGTTACTATACTTCAATCTGGGTTTTGTTAATTCTTAAATGATTTGCGATGTGTATAAAAATATACCTTTCACTAAATCACATCCTTACTCATTCAGATTTCGCTGCCCTCTTATCCCAATGCATCACCTCGACTTTCAAATTCCCAACTACCTTACTCTGATCAATATACCGACCTATTTCCAACAAATCAAGGTTGCAAGAGGCCAGAGATGACTTAAACCTCAATTAGTTTCTTGCCTCCACTTCCCCATCTTATCCTTCTTTTTATATTTCCCTGGAGATTTTAACTGCTTTCTAAATGAAACTCTTTTTTAAAAAAAATCAAACTACAGTAACAAAAAGAGTTCTCTGGCACTCTATTGATCTTTCTGTCTCATTTATAGGCATCAGAACTTAAAGTTTCTCTCTTCTTGGTATAACAGATTTGCATCATCTCCTTCTAACTTCTCAAATAGATATAACTCTATCAGTTGCATTCAGAATTCAATTAGTATTAGTTCAGAAAAAGAAAGACAGTTCCTCACTCCTCTAGCCATTTTGTCTTTGTCTACGATATGTCTGAGAATTTCTCATTCTCTCTCTCTAATCACAATCTGTCACTGACACTAGTCAGTCAGAATCTAAAATTTTAAACAATCCATTAAAGTTCCAAATTCTCTTACATTCTTTGATTCCAGTGATTGGCCTCAAAATATTGAGGAGAAGCAGTTGTCATAGCTGTATAGCAATTGATTGGCGAGGGGGAAGCTAGATATAGTCCATAGCTTACAAGAGCTGAGAAGCTTTCTTTGAATAGAACTAATGCTATATTCAGAAAATCTAGTTGTTTCTTAATGCCATCTTAATTGAAATAATTGGCATCTTTGTAATGGCATTTTGATTGAAGGCAAAGGATCATCCCCAACAGTGGCCACTGAAACTGAGTCAAGTACAACATTTTTGAGGGAATTACATAAACTTTGAAGGGAGAAAGCAAGCAAACTAAATTAGAGTAAGTTAGTAAAGGCAACACAAGAAACTGACATGGTCTGTCTATTCTACAATTTCTATGAACTTACAATTTGCTTCATAGCCCTTGTATCTAAGTTCCAAATAAATATTAAGCAAAGATAGAAATTGATGAAAAAGCTCAGCAAGTCTGGCAGCATCTATGGAAAGAAATCAGAGTTAATGTTTCAGGAAGGATTTCTCAACCTGAAATGTTAACTCTGATTTCTCTCTACACAAGCTGCTAGAGTTTTTCCAACAAGTTCTATTTTTGTTTCTGATTTACAGCATCCATAGTTCTTTTGTTATAGTCAAATTAATATTAATGTTTCCCAAATATTTAAGTTTTGCTATCAACAAAAATATAAAAACCTATATAAAAAGAAGTGTAGTTGGAAAAAAAAAGCACCAAGCCAGAATTGCAATACTGAGAGATTTTAGGAAATCTTGTCAGTTGAAAATGTTAACTTCAGTCTTTAAGTTGTTTATGGTTTCCAATTTGGGTTCTTTTTAAAGTCTTCTAAATTAATCTACAATATAATAGTTTAAATCAACTGGCATAAATGCACTCAAAGTAATATTGGAATTCCAATTCAAAATTTAAAGACTTGGCAAAGGATAATGAAAATATGCACAATCAGTATGAACTTTGCACATCTAACTTTCTGTGGACATAATTCGAAGAATAGATGAGCGAAAACCTGTGGACGTGCTATATTTGGATTCTTTGAAAGATTTTTACCAAATTTCACAAATGACATTGTGAATAATATACTGGCATGGATTGAGAATTAGTTAGCAGAGAAGAAACGGAGAGTAGGAATTAAGGAGTTCTAATCAGAGTGGATGCTGTTGACAAGAGAAAAAGGATCAGTCTCTATGCCCCATCATTGCTTATTATATATCAATGTTTTGGATGAATGAAGCGAGCATAAATTCACAAGTTTGCTGATGACATAAAATCAAGTGGGATTGTAGGTTGTGAAGAGGATATAGAGCAGTGTCAAGGCAAATTAGTCAAATTAAATGAATAAGTGAAAGGATAGCAGAAGCAGCACAATGGTGGAAAGTTGAAACTGTCCATTTTAGTAGAAAAAACGCAGAATGGCAGAATATCATTTAAATGGTGTAGTCTGGGAAATTTTAATGTTTAAATTGTCCTTGCATACCAATCACTGAAGGCCAGCCTTCAATACTGTTGATTCTGCTATAAGGGGGTAGTTCCGTTCTCATGCAATCCTGGTTTTAAGAACATCACGTAATTAGCAGCAATATTTATATTAATGGGGCTGGAATTGCATTATAACCAATACATGCTTTAAAAGTTTGTGCTTCAGAAACAGTATCTCCAATTTGTCAATTGTGTTATAGCGAACTTGCATTAATGAAACGTGTGCTACAGCAGAAAGACCTGTCGGTGCAGGTGCAATAGACAGTTAGGAAGGTAAATGGTATGTTGGCCTTCATTGAAAGAGAACTTAAATACCTGAGCAAGGAAGTCCTTGAGAGCTGTACATGGCTTTGGTGAGGCCACAATGGAGTAATGTGTGCAGTTTTGGCCTACTGACAAAGAGAGGAGTACTTACCATGAGGAAGTGCAGCAAAAAGTTTACCAGACTGATTCCTGGGATGGCAATCTTGTTATTTGAGAAGAGATTATGTTGACTTGGTCTGTACTCACTGGAGCTTAGAAGAATGAGAAGGAATCTCATTGAAAGATAAAGATTCAGAGTGAGATGAGAAATGACTTCACTCAGAGAGTGGTGAACCTATGGAAACAGAATGGTGTGGGGGCCAAGTCACTGATTGTATTTAAGAAAGATATAGGTAGATATTTGGAGGTTAAAGGTGTCAAAAGGTTATGGAGAGAGAGCGGGTGTGTGGGGTTTAGCTGATGAGGAATGATCACAATGAATGGCAATGTGGGAAAAGTGGGCTGAATGACCTACTCCTGCTCCTAGTTTCAGTGTTTATGTACTTCTCCATTCACATAAACTTAAAATACTATGAATTTTGTGGCTTCATGCCCTAATTCAGTATTTGCATACCTAACTAGATGACCATTCTGGGATAGAAATCAAACGGAGTATTGTCATATCCCAGGTGCCTTTCCTTAGATGAAATGGTAAAGCAAGATATTTTTGCCAATTCTAGGTCAATTGGACTATTTAAAACAGCACAAAGAGTTCTCCAATATTCTCTATATGAATACCAAATAGGACTTACTGCATTGCTGATTGGGGATTTTGTGCGGAGTGTCTGCCTTAGTAGATCATCTACTCACATTTCTAAGCAAGTCATTCTATGATTGTAGGTTTGCAAGATACACACCATTGAAAAACATGTTTCTTTTCACGTGTTCCTGATCATCTTTTCAAATAAACCCATTCATTGGCTTAATATGGTCTCCAAAAAAATCATGAACATCATCCCAATGTTCCTTCCAACTTTAAAATGTAAGCTTAAAACTGCAGTTCTCTGGAAATCTATTTGATTCTTATGAAGAGCAATTGAATTATGAATATTTTACATTGTAAATATATTTTTGGTGCAAAAAAGCATAGTTTTTCTGATCAGCTTTCACAAAAGTACTTCCTATTGATGGTATCCTTGTATGGTCTCAATCTCTATGTGAACTTTCTGAATGATAATATTACTGAAGCTTCAACACTGAATAGAATACAATTGACATCTTTTTCAGTGATCCTGTGGAGATGCACATATACTCATACATAACTTCTATGTGGATGCAACAATAGAATGAAGGACACGCTGCTCCTTAATTTACAGCATTATATCCTCCAGAGGTATAGTTATGACTTTGCTGTATTAATCTACCAGCATCTGCCTCAGTTGAATTCATACACAGAACCATAGGACGTCAATTTGCTATTTTCTTCACAGTCAGAAGTCCTTTGGCTTATATGCATTTGCCTGACACTTCAACTGTTAGCATAGAACAAAATCTACAGTAGAAAATGGCTTTTTAAAATGAAAAGGAAGTTTCAAAGGGAAAACAAAATGATTAAGCACTAAAATCCCCTTTGGATCAACAGTGCTATCAAATTCATTATGTTGAGTCAGTTTAAGCTGTACCCAGGATGATTTCAAGTTGGATCCTCGGCATGATTGAAAGAGTTCAGCCAAGGTAGCAGTTGTGGTGTTAGCTAGCTGCAGAGCCCTGAGCTTGGCACAAGAAAAATGAGTGAGGAGTTCCACATCTATCATGACCAGTGACACCTGCTTTGATGTGTGCATGTATGATTGCAGGTAAGAAGGAGATTGCTCTTGGCTATGATGCATTTCATGAACAAACAGCAAGCAATCATTGTTTGTGTTAATCCATGAAGGATTGTGATTTGAGCTGATGCCTGTGAAAAATGGAGGCCTCCAAGAATTATAAGGGCCAGAGTATACAAGAAAACAGGTAAGCTGCTTGTGCCCATTCAAACATTTTTTGTTGCAGCTTTGGTTGAACAGGGAACCATGAAGGGAGCTCAAGCAAACTGAGCCTGATCTTTGGGAAAGGTAAGCCTATCAAGTTGGCTGCACTTTAGGCTCGTTGGATGGGAGAAAGCTGCTGCAGTTCCATCTCATCCACAATCAATTTAGTTGCTTACATCTCACTTCAGCTACCTAGCTCTCTGAGCCCTGGCAAATCTGTGCTAGAGAGATTCAATTTAAAGGTCAGTGCAATTTTACAAACAGAAATCAAATGAATGTTATTTTTGAGATTACTGGACCAGCTGGCCTGCACTAAGTCAGGACTCAACTGTGGCAAGCTGGTTACTTGCAAGCATCCACTCTCCATTAAACCCACATCTGAGCACATTGGAGCTCAATGCAGTCTCGACTCAGTCATAAATAATTTTCCTTTTGCACTGGCATCAAACCCATTTATTCTTGGGAATAATATTTCCACTCAATTACTGAATTAGAAACAGTTACTAAGTTATTTAAAGCCCTTCAGACAACAGGGTGTAATTCCTCGTGACAAAGTAAGGAATAAATATTTCTAAGATGCTGAAGCCAGTGTGATTTTATATTAAAGAGAGAATATCAAAATATGTAAAAGGCTGGATAGATATTCTGATAAGAGCAGGATGGAGAGAGAAATGTGACAATAACTTTTCTCAGGATCAAATGACCTGGATAATGAATTCTCGTTTGTGGATAGATAGCTTTGATTGAGTGACTCAATGGTCTTTTCTTGTTTCATTCTTAAAAGTTCTTTTCATTTGGGAATCATGGAGACATTGGTTTGAAGGGAGTCAGGAACTAGGAGAAAGTAAGAAAAGAAAATAAGTAATTTGTGTAAAGTGTTCATGTAGATGATACAATGGCATAACTGATGGTGTCAGCAACATACAGGACAGTCTGAACAAGAAACTAAGAATGAAGCAAGTCTATACTCAGTTGACCATTAGCATATATTAGGTTGAATAAAGAATTTGAATTACTTTTGTACTTCCAACCACATTACAGGTAAAAGAGACAAGGCTTGTTTTGTAACTGATACGAATGGAACAACAACAAATTAAGCCAGAGTCTGGTGACAAACCAAATCAATTTTGGTGTTTAAAATTACAAAAACAATACAGTTAATGTTTAAATAAGTTATTCCATTGTTGGGAAAACAAGAGAAAACATGTATAATATTAAGTAGAACAGGACCATTCTGGAGTGAAAATGTATAAAGTTTAGGACAAATTTTGCTTTTGTTCTCTCTTTTCAAAGGTTGGAGATATTGGATCAATTGAAATGTTTTAACATCTTATCAACAGAGATCATTTGGTTTGTATATCGAGGAATGCAAAACAATGATGGGAATGTGGAGTGAAAATTACAGTATATGCATGTGTAAGATCAGCCAATTAAAAAGCGGAATAGGCACAAGAGACTAAATAAACGGTTCTGAAAATACAAATGATTAAGAAATAATAAAAATAATTTACCACAGAGTGCAACAGAGGAACACAACTCATTTGTATTAAAAGACTGCTTTAGATTTCAATGGAAGAAAGATTCTTCATCAACAGTATTGTTCATTAAGACTGGAAAATTATACATAAATTAGCAGGAAAAACATTCAGAAAATGTTTCATAATGAGGACAATCAATTATAATTAAGAGTTATTTAAAAAATCTACCAACATCAAGCAGACAGTTCCTCATAGCAGAAGTACACTAGTTTCACACTGCAAGCGTCTCTTGACCCATAGATTAGGGAAATTATTGCCATTTTCCCTGCACCCTTGTTTAACCTCCTCACTGTTAATTTCTCGCTGACAGTAAAATCCATGAATCTGACTTGAAAACAGAGTGATAATGAACTTTTCTGATCTCCATTTTCTTTAGAGCAAAATTGCAAAATTAGGTTTCTGCTCGCTAATATTATTTAAGAATTAGCAAAGGAGTCTTGGGCAATGGAAGCCTAACAATTAGAATCAAAACTTTCACCAACGTTTGGTGTTTTATTCTTTGCACTTTATTAATGAATTTAGTGATTTTCACAGTTGACTACACAATCTTTCTATTCCCTCACTCCACGGGACTGAACTTAGTTGGTTCAACTCTTGCCTTCCAGTAATAGCCACAAATTCTGAAGCAGCACCTTTGCTTCCCACTCTCACACTATTACTCCCAGAGTCCTCCATCTTTGCACATATCTTCTTCACTTATTTATTGGTGACTTATTTTAAATCAAATGTATGTGTCCTGATGAAATAAGCATCCCTTTGCTGAAGGCCTTAAGCTCTCCATTATCTCCTTTGACTGTTCGACAGCACAAGTGCTGCCAAATTCTTTCGGTGACCTTCTGCAAATGATTTTAATTGTGGAAACTGGCATCACCTGGATAATCCACCCAACAGAAAAGCATCACTATCCACCCCACCCACGATGTTAACATATTCTTCTGAGTTGGGAGCAATGAATGCAGCAAAACCAGTTGGAATCTTTCCTTACACATGCATATACGACAATTTTAACCCGGGTTTAAATGGTAAAGCTACAATGGCTGAAACAATGTGTATGCATGTTTGCATGTGTATTCTGACTCCTGCAATTTTCCACCATTTCCGATTGGATTAAGCAATAAGTGAATAGAAGACACATTAATGAAACTCATTAATTGTAAGGCACTAAAACACACTTCTCTAGCAGTTACCTTGCTGCATTTTGCACAACATCTGCCTAGAGTTAAAATCAAGTTTTGGGATTTGAAGAGCAGTGGTTTCTTCATGTTAAAGACTGGCAACATTTAGACCCTCATCTTAAGCACACTGTATCAGTTCCATAATCTGTCCTGCAGATTATTTCAGACTGTAAAAAAACTTATCACCTCAACATCTGCATTCCAAATATTAATTTCAATCTCATTTCTTCTCCATCACAAAGTCAGCACTTACATGTCTATCTTACATGTTGGTATTCATACCTTAACTGAATATCACAGTGAAACCTTCATTCATACCTTTGTCACTTTCAAACACAATAATCCTCGTGTTCTCTTGGCAAATTTCCTGTCATTTGCTGTTTGTAACTTATGGTTCACCCAGAACTCTGCTTCTCATGCGCCAAATTGCACTTGCTCAGCAAACATGCTTTATTGACTTGTCTTGGCACCTGGGCCACAAGCCTCAATATTGAGTTTCTTGCATTTGAATTCTTCGATAGTGTCACCATTCTCCATTTCTATAATTTCCTTCAGCCGTACGGTCTTATCTCTTTCCCCAAACTCTTCTTTTCCTCTGACAAAAGACTCCCAGGCAACACTCCCCTCTTTTCACCTCTCAATTGATGGCTGTACCTTCAGTTGCCTAGATTCCACTCTTTAAATTGCCCAAATATTTCTTCCTCTCCCAATTATTTTAAACTGTCCATTTATTATCTTTCTGTTCAACCCATTTTCTTAACACAGGTTGTTCTGTTATAATGTGTATTTCATCACTGTGAATTCGATGTAACTTGATTGATGAATTGGGGATGCTGTTCCTTTTAAAACCTGTGTTTTGAAAGTGTGAACTTTTAAAACCTGTGTTGGCTGTAAAGCGATTATAGCACCAACGCTAAGCACTGTTTCTAAAACACGATCTCTCTACAATGTGGGGTTGTACAAGAACGTTATAAAAGAACTGACTATTTCAATTTAACATATAATTTTGTAAAGCACTACACATGTATCATTACTCTTTTCAAAATTATAGTTTAATTTAGGGAATGAATATAAATGTGCTCTAATGTGCAATTGTTTCTGAAGTAATTTGAATTTAAAGTCTCACCGGAGTGCTTACAGTCAGGGATAGCCTTGGAAGCTCAAGAAGATACAGGTCTGACTTTCATTCTTTATTAACAATGAGAAAGGAATCATTGACAGGTCAGTTATCTTTTGTCTACACAATTGAAAACCAAAAACACCTAAAGACCAAAGTTATTCTTCACATGCCAAAAAGCAGCCCTAAAGAAATCCAAATAGACCCAATGGACCCAAAAGACTGAAGTTCAAATATTCAGGATTGTTTTCCAAATGAGGGAACTTGGAGATAAAATTACAACACTATTGGACCTAAAGATATTGCTTATGAAAGATGTAACATCATGACATGCCAGTTCGGAGTCAATGCTTTTAACAGCAGAAGGTGATAAAGTCATTTGAAATCAAGAAAAATGTATGGGGTAAGTAGACCATATCTGTGAACCACAATTATCTGATTTTCAAAAAGCAGTTAGCCCCATGGTTTCCAGATAAAGGATAGTTGATACTGTTGCATCAAGTTAAATATAACTTCCAAATGTATTTTCAAATTCTTGATTGGTAAGAGATCACATAGAGATGAATGGAGAGAGTTTCAGAGAAAGGGGATAGTCAGTTGGAATTATAGTGAACATTTGAGGAAGAAAGAGTGAAAGCATGTCAAATGGGCACCGGGATCATGACGAGCCAATTGGTTCCAATGCAATCAGTTGGAGCTAAGAATGTTACTGAGTGATTGCTTTACTGAGCATGGATTTAACATCATGATACGTTGAAATGGAATCAACCTAACTGAAACTGTTTAAAGCCAGTTCATAACTCTTAAAGAAAGCTGCATTTGAACCACAAGTTCTGGATGTGATAGAGGATATTATTCAAGCAAAAATATTAAACAATGATGCAATGTTCCAATGTTCCCTGACACAATACTGAAAAACATAACGCAAATTGGCTCAGAAGATGGACAACCCAAGATACAGAAACAGGCAGACGCTGCAACAGTCATGGGAATGGGAACACAGGTACAGAAGGAGGCCATTGGTCCCTCAAGTACCCTCCACCGTTCAAGTAGATTTTTTGCTATTTTCCAACTCAATGCCATTTTCCTGCCTTATTCCCACATCTTTCAATATCTTCAAATCTATTGATCTCCATCTTAAATTTACTCAAATAATGATTCCCAAAGCCCTCTGGTATACAAAGTTCCAAAAACTTATCATTTCTTAGTGAAGAAATTGCCCTCACCTTCGAACTAAATGGCCTTTCTCTTATTTGGATACTATGCCCCTGATTCTAGATGTGTATCCCTCTCCCCCACCTAATCCAGGGCAAACATCTTTCATGCATTTACCTTGTTGAACTTTGTAAGATTTTGTATATTTCAATAAGATCAACTCTCATTCTTACAAACTTTAGATAATATGTCTCAGTCTTCTCAAGCTCTCCTCATAAGCCAATCCCTGCCAACCAGGAATCAGTCTGGTGAACATTTGGTGCATTCCTTCTATGGGCAAATATATCTTTCCTTAGGTAAGAATACCAAAACTACAGGTTGGTACAATTACAACATTTAAAGGGCATCTAGATAGGTGTATGAATAGGAAGGGTTTAGAGCCTGAAACAATAGACAATAGACAATAGGTGCAGGAGTAGGCCATTCTGCCCTTCGAGTCTGCACCACCATTCAATATGATCATGGCTGATCATCTTTAATCAGTATCCTGTTCCTGCCTTATCTCCCTAACCCTTGATTCCACAATCCTTGAGAGCTCTATCCAACTCTTTCTTCAATGAATCCAGAGACTGGGCCTCAATGCCCTCTGGGGCAGAGCATTCCACACAGCCACCACTCTCTGGGTGATGAAGTTTCTCCTCATCTCTGTTTTAAATGGTCTACCCCATATTTTTAAGCTGTGTCCTCTGGTTCGGCACTTACCCATCAGCAGAAACATGTTTCCTGCCTCCAGAGTGTCCAATCCTTTAATAATCTTATACGTCTCAATCAGGTCCCCTCTCAGTCTTCTAAACTCAAGGGTATACAAGCCCAGTCGCTCCAATCTTTCAGCGTAAGGTAGTCCCGCCATTCCAGGAATTGACCTCGTGAACCTACCCTGCACTCCCTCAATAGCCAGAATCTCTTTCCTCAAATTTGGAGACCAGAACTGTACACAGTACTCCAGGTGTGGTCTCACCAGGGCCCTTTACAGCTTCAGAAGAACCTCTTTGCTTCTATACTCAATCCCTCTTGTTATGAAGGCCAGCATACTATTAGCCTTCTTCATTACCTGCTGTACCTGCATGCTTACCTTCATTGACTGGTGTACAAGAACATGCAGATCTCTCTGTACTGCCCCTTTACCTAAATTGATTCCATTTAGGTAGTAATCTGCCTTCCTGTTCTTGCCACCAAAGTGGATAACTATACATTTATCCACATTAAACTGCATCTGCCATGCATCTGTCCACTCACCTAACCTGTCCAGGTCACCCTGTAATCTCCTAACATCCTCCTCATATTTCACCCTGCCACCCAGCTTAGTATCATCAGCAAATTTGCTAATGTTATTACTAATACCATCTTCTATATCATTAACATATATTGTAAAAAGCTGCGGTCCCAGCACTGATCCCTGCGGTACCCCACTGGTCACTTCCTGCCATTCCAAAATGGAGCCGTTTATCACTACTCCTTGTTTCCTATCAGCCAAGTTCCTTTCAATCCAAGCTAGTACTTTGCCTCCAATACCATGCGCCCTAATTTTGCTCGCTAACCTCCTACATGGGACTTTATCAAAAGCTTTCTGAAAGTCCAGGTACACTACATCTACTGGATCTCCCTCGTCCATCTTCAGAGTTACATCCTCAAAAAATTCCAGAAGATTAGTCAAGCATGATTTCCCCTTCATATATCCATGCTGACTCTGACCAATCCTGTTACGACTATCCAGATGTGTTGTAATTTCATCCTTTATAATAGACTCCAGCATCTTTCCCACCACTGAGGTCAGACTAACTGATCTATAATTTCCTGTTTTCTCTCACACATCTTTCTTAAAAAGTGGTACAACATTAGCCACCCTCCAATCCACAGGAACTGATTCCGAATCTATCGAACTCTGGAAAATAATCACCAACGCATCCACGATTTCTCGAGCCACCTCCTTCAGTACCCTGGGATGTAGACCATCAGGCCCTGGGGACTTATCAACCTTCAGACCTAACAGTCTCTCCAACATCAATTCCTGGCAAATATAAATTCCCTTCAGTTCAAGTCCTTCAGCCACTGTTACCTCAGGGAGATTGCTTGTGTCTTCCCCGGTGAACACAGATCTGAAGTACCAATTCAATTCTTCTGCCACTTCTTTGTTTCCTGTAATATATTCCCCAGTTTCTGTCTTCAAGGGCCCAATTTTAGTCTTAACCATTTTTTCGCCTTTCACATACGTAAAAAAAGCTTTTACTATCCTCCTTTATATTTTTGGCCAGTTTACCTTCATACCTCATTTTTTCTCTGTGTATTTCCTTCTTAGTAATCCTCTGTTGTTCTTTAAAAGCTTCCCAGTCCTTAATTTTCCCACTTATCTTTGCTATGTTATACTTTTTCTCTTTTAACTTTATACGTTTCTTAACTTCCCTCGTCAGCCACGGCCGCCCATGCCTCCTCCTAGGATCTTTCTTCCTTTTTGGAATGAACTGATCCTGCATCTTCTGCATTATACACAGAAATATCTGCCATTGTTCCTCTACTGTCATCCCTGCTAAGGTATTGCACCATTGAACTTTGGCCAGCTCCTCCCTCATAGCTTCATAGTTCCCTTTATTCAACAGAAATATTGTCACTTCCGATTGTACCCTCTCCCTCTCAAATTGCAGATTGAAGCTTATTGTATTATGGTCACTACTTCCCAAACGTCGATTTTCCTGCTCCTTGGATGCTGCCTGACCTGCTGTGCTTTTCCAGCACCACTCTGATCTTAGCCCAGGGTTTAGAGGGATATGGGTCAAGTACTGGCAAATGGAATAGATTAGTTAGAATAACTGGTCAGTATGGATGAGCTGGACTGAAGGGTCTGTTTCTGTGAAGTACAATTCTATGACTTTGAGATTTAACACCTCTGGCTTTTATGGACTGAAGTAGTTTTATAAAAGGGACCAAACTACTTACTTAAAATGGCTACATCTATAATCATTCCTAATGACGCGTTTATGCCCGAATGTCGACTCTTCTGCTCCTCGACTGCGGCCTGACCAACTGTGCTTTTCAAGCACCAGTTTTTGATTATATATATTGAGGGCAGCATGGTGGATCAGTGGTTAGCAGTGCTGCTTCACAGCATGAGGGACCAGAGTTCGATTCCAGCCTCGGGTGACTGTCTGTGTGGAGTTTGCACACTCTCCCCGTGTCTGCGTGGGTTTCCTCTGAGTGCTCTGATTTTCTCCCACAGTCCAAAGTTGTGCAGGTGAGGTGAATTGGCCACACTAAATTGCCCATTGCGTTCAGGGATGTGTAGTTTATTTGCATTTGTTAGAGGTAAATGTAGGGTGATACGGTAAAGGAATAAGTCAGGGTGGGATGCTCTTCACAGGGTCGGTGTGGACTTGTTGGGCCAAATGGGCTGTTTCCACACTGGAGGGATTCTATGACTTCTATTCTATCTATAATCTGACCATCAGTATGCAAGTCGCTGAGGATTAGACAACAGATAGCGGGTTGAAATTAATATTTTACCCAAAGGCAATAAAGCCAGCCAGCAAGTCCTTCGGGGAGGCCTGAAAAGTTCCTGTTCTAACTTTCGCCTTGATGAGACTGTTCACATGTTGGAGATGAAAACACAACCTACAATTATCAAGCTGGAGGCAGTCAACTCAGACAAACAAGTTCATAATTCCAGTAGCTGCTCAGTAAAGTAGTATACGGTGGAGTTTTGACTATAGAACTGAAATAAGCTGGAGAAAGCTCTTTACATTTCAAGATCTAAAATATAATGACCCATTAGACCTCATAATTGTAACAGCATTAATAGAACACCAGTAACATTGTGAGCACCCAAGTGATTTTCTGTGCAGTGAAGATTCTTTTACTTGCACTTTCTGTGACTTCCAAATCATGCTTTGCATTGGATTTAAGGTGAAAGAAACTTGATCATTCCTCTATTCTGACACTTGAGAAGGCTGTGGTGGATGTCCTTTGAATTTGATACCCATGAGGACTCTTAGTAAAGTATGCCCCACCTCCATGTGTGCAGAGACAAATGTAAATGTGGGACCACATAAGAAATGTTTGAGCAATAAGTATTATCCATTGACCACTTATCTTTGATGTAACCCCCATGCACACTGAGAGAACATAATCAAGCAACATGCTTTGTCATTGAGGAGACCATTTCATTGATATTTCCATTAATAAGATCATTCTGGAGGAGTTTGCTGCAGTACTGCCCACTAGAGTGTGCCTCATAATTAGCCATGCTGTGTTGCATCTTGCATAGCCTCACCATGTCATGAGGACACATTGCTTGCGACTGCACATTTGGCAAGCTGCTGAGGGTGAGAAATTAAAAATGGAAGAGGAGGAAAACAAGAGTCAACAAAAACATGCCATTGCTGTTTTTGCACTATGATCAGCTCAATCAATTATAGTGTTAGTGATCACAATTCCATGATTCAATTCAACAACAGTCTCACAATTTATGTTATGACCAGGTAGGGAAAGATGAATCAGCCTCTTTTCAACTTCCCCACTTGGTCGAAACAAACATTTTAGGTTTTTAAGTTTTATTTTTCCAATATTTTATTTCACCTTCCTTCAAACAATATGTATTGAATTATAGAATCATTACAGTGTGGAAGGAAGCTATTTGGCCCATCATGCCTGTATTGTGGGTGGCACGGTGGCACAGTGGTTAGCACTGCTGCCTCACACCGCTAGACACCCAGGTTCAATTCCCAACTCAGGCGACTGACTGTGTGGAGTTTGCACGTTCTCCCCGTGTCTGCGTGGGTTTCCTCCGGGTGCTCCGGTTTCCTCCCACAGTCCAAAGATGTGCAGGTCAGGTGAATTGGCCATGCTAAATTGCTCATAGTGTGGGGTAAGTGGTATATGTAGGGGTATGGGTGGGTTGTGCTTCGGCGGGTCGGTGTGGACTTGCTGGGCCGAAGGGCCTGTTTCCACACTGTAAGTAATCTAATTTAATCTAATCATGACCCTCTGAAGGGCATCACATTCAGACTTAGGATCCAACAAGATCCACGTAACCCCACATTTAGCAAGGTCAATCCACCTAGCATGCATGTATTTGGGCTGTGTGAGGAAACTGGAGCACTTGGAGAAAACCCACACTGATGTGGAGAGAATGTACAAACTCCATAGAGTTAATTAATTTCTACTTTAGCAGCAAAGACTCAATTATGAGGTTTTCTCAGATGAAAGAAAGAATAATTTCATTCCATACAATCCCTAATTAAGGCAGGTCAAGCATTCATACTTGAGGCAATCACTAACTGCCCTTGAATGCAGATTTCAGAGGACAGTTAACATTCAACCACATTGCTAGGTCTTCACAAATATACAGAATTGTTACAGTGTAGAAGACGACCAGTCAGACTATTGTGCCTACACCAGTTCTATGGCCTAGTACCAATCTCTTGTCTTATTCCTATATAAGTAATCATCCGATGCCCACTTGAGTGCCTCAAATGAACCTGCCTCCACCTTTTACAGGCAATGTGTTCCTTAATTTAACTATTTGCTCTGTGAAAAAAAAAATTCTTGAATCACCCTTGCCTAGTTTACACATCACTTTAAGTCTACGCCCTCTCATGCTTTTTACTTTACGAATGGGTACAGCTTCTCCTTATTTACTCTGTCAAACCTCCTCATGATTTTGAAAGTCTCTATCGAGTCTTCTCTTAGCCTTTTTCTCTCCAATGAGAAAAATCCCAACTTCTTCAATTTATTCTCATAACTGAAGTTATGTCTTGATTCCTGAGACTCTAGTTGTCTTGAATCCTGAGCTACATGTAGGCAAGACTTGGTATGGATTGCAGATTTGGGCAGCCATGAACCTGATGGGCTTTCATAACAATTGTCAGCAGTTACATGGTCACCATGAGTCTAGGTCTCACTTACAGAACATTTATTGAATTCAAATATCACCATCTGACATGATGAAATTCAAATGCCACTCGAGCATTTTTCTGGGGCTCTGGACTACAAGCCCAGTGACATGACCACTACACCACTGCCTCCCTGTTATAACATTATGGGAGTGTATCTTGCCATTTCGAGTAAATGAAGTGGGTCCCGTGACTTCGGCTGGAGTATGTCTGGCAGAAGGCCTGGCTAGTTTGATTGTTCAAGAGAAAAGGAGGGCTCAGATTATTCTACTGTGAAGAAGGTGCAGGATACTTATACTTGTGTATAGTGACCACAATTTCAGAGCATACAATGAGAAGATCCTGAGTCTCCTATAGCCCAGATATGTGAATAGGTATTATTGCTGTGATGCTGTAAATAAGCTATTTATATCTGTGGTGAAAGGGAGTTTGGATCAAAGATAACAAGCTGACATTTCTAGTTGTCCTATTTCTGAGCCTCATTTCACTTGGGGCCCCACCCCATTCTGCTATTACTTACCTACAACCAGGGATCCTAAGGTGAACTGTTGTTAAACCCAAGCACATCTCCAACAGCAGCCATTAGATTCAAAGCCAATGTGTTTCCCATCGTCATGGGGAAGATTGCACAGAGTACCATTAATGAGATTAGATTAGATTAAAGGCATCTCTATAACCCATGACAATCTCAGAAATACTGTCATTTGAAGTTTTGTCTTATGTGCTCTGTAGTCATATGAGAGACACCAAGAAGGAGATACAAACAACAAGGCCTGGATCTTAAGCAGAGAAAATGCCAACTCTAATGTAGACTGCAGACAGAACGTTGAGCTCAGATTTAAAACAATGTTCATATGTTTAGGCATCTGGTAGATTAAGCTAATTTTGAATGTGATGAAAAGTTTGATTGGCCATCCTTTTATCCCCATGAGTCAACGACAGAATCTCCACTTGGGAAAAGTCTTCTTCTCAGACAGTTAGGAAGTTTGCAACAACCTGCCTTTGGGAGAGTGCTGTTCCTTAATCTATACGTTTTCTGAACAGCAATTAGGAATGTGCAATTAATGCCATTGATGGTCACATCCCAGGAATGAATATTCACAAAATTCCCAGCTTCATTAGTGCCACCATGAGGAGTGGATGCTACACTTGGGCTTCATAGGGGTTCACCCTGGAATTTTTGGATACGGGTTAGAGACAAAAGGGTAGAGGTCAACAGGTGGAGGGATGCAGGTTGGTGGGTGAATGCGGATTGGAAAAAAGACAAGAAAGTGGTGGTCTGCGGGGCACAATCTCTCCAGTGCTGTGTTCTTTATTCAGGCACTGAATGCCTTTAAATGAGGAAATCTCCAGAAGGTCACAAGTCAACCCTGTCTAATATTAGTTGGATATAATTGGCAGCAAAGACTTAATTAAATATTAACTGCATATTTACAGGACTTATTAGGTATCTGATTAAAATAGCTGGTGACCCACCAGAAGCCACCTCCATTTGGGATGGGGATTTGGGTTTTAAATTCTACCTTACATTTCTGAGGTATAGCCATTACATGTTTATATGCACTAAGCAAGGAATGGATCTCAGGATTCTGCAGTCAAATTTTCTACAACAGATAAGTGCTCTTGCTTTCAGGCAGCCTGTGGCACTCAGTAATGCTTCTTCAGAAAGAGAAGGAATTTGAAAGATGATGATTGATATTCTTCTATTGCACTTGTAATTCAAAAAATATGAAAATAAAATTAAAACTTATATTTTACCGCAAAAAAGACAATTTTCATTACGGTAGATTTTAACAACATTCTGCAAGATTTTACATTCTGCACGATTTTATATAAATTTCAATGAACTTTGCAGCTGCTTGCTCTGTGTGTAAACTACAATGTTATACTTAGAGGCTTGAGACCTACCTTTACGCATGACAGCATTCAATACTTTGGCCTTAAAGGCATCACAATATTGATTCCCAAACGTCTACTTTTTACCTTGTTGGACAGCTCACCAAATAACAATTATTAATGTTGTTTACACAGATGTAAAGAAAGGTAATTTACTTGTTGAGTATCTTTTTAAATCATTTTAGTACATTACTGTTAAATTCCCACCTTCTGTGAAAAAAAGCCTGTATATATCAGTAGCGAATAATCAAAATCTGGAAGAACTTCTCACATTTTCCAAATCCTGATTCTGATTAAACACAAGCAGATACAAAATTTACCAAATTAACACTGGCTTAAACTAATTCTTCAATATTAAAAACTCAAACCCAGAAGGAAAAGTTGGAAGGTGACCTGATAGTTGTCTTAATGATTATAGCAACATAGCAACAAGAGTAGGCCATTTGGCTCCTTAAGCCTGTTCCACCATTTAATGAGATGGCCGATCTGTGACCTAACTCCATTATACCTGCCTTTGTTCCATATCCTTTAAAATTTTTGCTTCCAAGATACTATCTTTCTCAGATCTAAAACGTCCAACTGATCTCGCATCAACTGCTGACTGAGGAAGAGAATTCTAACCTTTATTACCTTTTTGTAGGTAGAAGTGTTTCCTAACTTCTTGTGTGAACAGTCTGCCCCTAATTCTCAGATTATTATGAAGGTTTTGATGGGAATAGAAATGGAGAAGGTGTTCCCAGTTGTGGGGCAGATCAGACTGAGCTATAGATGTAGAAAAGTTATTAATAAATCTAACAAACAATTCTTGAGTAACCTCAACACACAGTGACCTGAATGCAGGAATAGGAATAGATTTGGTGAATAACAAAGGTGCATTTAAAATATCTGTCATTTAATTGCAGGTTTAATGTAACATTATTGGCACCACAATGTTGCCACCTCTCCCACATCTGCCAGGGTTCATACTTAAAACAAATTTACAACACTTATGCACCATCAGCAGGTCACTGATAGGGGAACAAAATCCTCAGATAGCATTTCAACAAAGGGACAATAACAATCACAAAAGATGACCTTATGAATTCAGCCTCCTTTTGAATTCAGACCCTCTTGCCTGCTCCAATCAGCTTTGCAGGGGTCAGTCAGTCTGGCTGCCATGCTTGAGCAGGCTCATTGGCCTGGTCAGGCCCCAGCACTCAGTGAGATCAAATGAGCTGATCAACATGAAGACGCATCACCTCTAACACCCCCTTCCACCTGTTAAGTTAAATTGTATACTTCTGCATCATAAATCCAATGTTATATTATGTAATACAACTGTAGAGTCACACAGCCATACAGATGTACAGCACAGAAACAGACCCTGCGGTCCAACTCGTCCATGCTGATTAGATATCCCAACCCAATCTAGTCCCATTTGCCAGCTCTTGGCCCATATCCCCCTTCATATATCTATCCAGATGCCTTTTAAATGTTGTAATTGTACCAGCCTCCATCACTTCATCTGGCAGCTCATTCCATACATGCACCACTCTGTGAAAAAGTTGCTCTTAGGTGTCTTTTATATCTTTCCTCTCTCACCCTAAACCTATGCCCTTTAGTTCTGGACTTCCCCACCACAGGGAATCTATTAATCCTATCCATGTGCCTCCGATGTTCCAAGGACAACAGCCCAGTCTATTCAGCCTCTCCCTACAGCCCAAATCCTCCAACCCTGGCAACATCCTTGTAAATCTTTTCTGAACCCTTTCATGTTTCACGACATCTTTCTGATAGGAAGGAGACCAGAATTGCACGCAATATCCCCAAAAATAGCCGAACCAATGTGCTATACAGCTGCAACGCGCCTTCCAACTCCTATACTCAATATTCTGATCAATAAAGGAAGGCATACAAAACACTGCCTTCATTATCCTATCTACCTGCAACTCTACTTTCAAGGAACTATGAACCTGCACTCCAAGGTCTCTTTGTTCAGCAACACTTCCTCAGGCTTTATCATTAAGTGTATAAGTCCTGCTCTGATTTGCTTTCCCAAAATGCAGCACCTCGCATTTATCTAAATTAAACACCATCTGCCAGTCCTCAGCCCATTGGCCCATCTGATCAAGATCCTATTGTACTCTGAGGTAGCATTCTTCGCTGTCCACTACACCTCCAATTTTGGTGTCATTTGCAAACTTACTAACTATACCTCCTATGGTCACATCCAAATTATTTATATAAATGACAAAAGGTAGTGGACCTAGCACCAATCCTTGTGGCACTCCACTGGTCACAGGCCTCCAGTCTGAAAAACAACCCTCCACCACCACCCTCTGTCTTCTATCTTTGAGCTAGTTTTGTGTCCAAATGGCTAATTCTCCCTGTATTCCATGGGATCTAATCTTGCTAATCAGTCTCCCATGTGGAACCTTGTCGACTTCCTTACTGATGTCCATATAGGCCATGTCCTCTGCTCTGCCCTCATCAATTCTCTTTGTTACTTCTTCAAAAAACTCAATCAAGTTTGTGAGGCATGATTTCCCACACACAAAGCCATGTTGACTATCCCTAATCAGTCCTTGCCTTTCCAAATAAGTGTAAATCTTGTCAGTCAGGATACCTTCCAACAAGTTGCCCATCACCGATGCCAGGGTCACCAGTCTATAGTTCCCTGGCTTATCCTTACCAACTTTCTTAAATACACCACATTCACCAACCTCCAGTCTTCCAGCATCTCACCTGTGACTATCAATGAAAAGAAATCGCAGCAAGGGGTCCAGCAATCACTTCTCCAGCTTCCCACAGAATTCGAGGGTACACCTGATCAGGTCCTGAGGATTTATCCACCTTTATGCGTTTCAAGACATCCAGCCTTCCTCCTCTGTAATATGGACATTTTTCAACTGTACCTCATCTAAATTTCACGTTTTTTTATGTAAGTACTTGAACGACTTTGAGAAACAACAGGAAAAACGTATTGCCCAATACACAACATCGAACTTGAGTATGGCTGAAAAAAGGTAAATTTAAAAGATGAAGTTAAAACTTCCGAATACACAACATAGAACTTGTGTGTTACTGAAAGGAATATTAAAATGTAACTTTACATCTTGCAATCATCGGGATAATTCACAAGAATACCTAATTAAAGGGGAAAAACCAACATTTATCCAGCATGAGAAGGGGATGCTGAAATATGTTATGTAATAAACGCCATCCAGTAGTAAAATAGTTATCTTGATTGATTAATTTGTCATTTTATATGACGCGAACTCATGAAAGGCATGAAGGAAGTCAAATTTGGTCCCGAAGGTTCCCCAGTCAAAAGTCAAGGCAACAGGTGAAAATAACTGTTTCCATGCGGTTACTCTGTAACAGTAACTTGAGTACATTTCATAATTAAAATGATGATCCCCTGAAGCCAAAAGCGCCAGGCACACAAATTAATACAATGGTATATGAATTTCAATACCAGTGTGGTACTAGATATATGGACCATATGTTCCAAAGACAGCTGTTTCATATCATATGTCAACAGGAAGGAAGCTGGAAGAACACAGGCAGCATCAGGAGGTGGAGAAGGCTGTAACCCTTCTTCAGGACTGAGGGTGAGTGTCAGGGGTGCTGCAGATAAAGGTGGTGGGGTGCTGAAGTGGGGATAGGTGAAGACAGGCAGATGGTATGACTGGGTTGGTCAATGAGAGGAATGAATCCGGTAGGTAGTTCAGGGGAGTGGAAGGGAGGGGGAGGGGGTGGAAGGGGAGTCAGGAGATGGAAAGGGTGGTAGTTTGAAATTGGAGAACTCAATGTTGCGGCCTCTGGGTTTTAGGCTGCCCAGGGGGAAGATGAGACATTGTTCCTCCAATTTGTGGTTTGGTTCATTTTGGCAATGGAGGAGGCCAAGATTGGTCATGTCAGAAAGGGAGTGGGAAGGGTAATTAAAATGGCAATGACTGGGAGGTCCGGTCTGCCCCTGCAAGCCCGGCTGAGATGCTTGGCGAACTGTTCCCTAAATTTACGTTTCATCTCCTCCATGTAGAGAAGACCACACCGGGAACATCTGATGCATTAAACTAGGTTGGAAGAGAGGCAGGTGAACCTCTTTAACCTGGAAAGGCTGTTTGGGGCTCTGGATGGAGGTGAGGGGGCTGGTGTACTAGTATGTTTTATATCTATTCCGGTTGCAGTGATAGGTACCTGACGGTTCGGGGGTGGGGGGGTTTGGTGGGGAGAGTGGTGCAAACCAAGAATTGTCAAAGTGAACAGTCCTTGTGGAAGGCAGAGAGGATTAAGGAGGGACAATGTTCTTCGTAGTGAGGTCTAGTTGGAATTAGTGGGAGTGATTAAGGATGATGTGTTCGATGCGGAGACTGGTAGGGTGATAGGTGAGGACAAGGGGAACTCTGTCCTTATTTCGTTTGGGGGCATTTAAAGCAGTGGAATGGGGAGTGGAGGTGTTGCAGTGGAGGGATGTCCAGATAACAGAGAGTGGGAGGGAGCACGTTTTTGAAATAGATGGACATCCGGAATGCTTGGGAGTGGAATGTTTCCTCATCCGAGCAAATGCGGTGGAGGCAGTGGAATTGGGAGAACAAGATGGAGTTCTGGGTGAGAGGAAGTGTAGTATGGGTAGTTGAGGGAGTCTGTGGGTTTGTCGTAAATGTCCGTCTGGAGACTGTCGCTGGAGATGGAAATGGAGAGGACAAGAAAGCGAATGGAGTTGTCTGAGATGAGCAAGTGAATTTAAAGGCAGGTGGAAGCTGTGGGCAAAGGCGAAGAACTGCTCCAGTTCAGTCTGGGTGCAAGACACTATTCTGATGCAGTCATCGATGTAACAGCAGAAGAGTTGGGGCACAGTGTCTGTGTCAGGACTGAAGAGGGACTGTTTGATATAGTCGAAAAAGAGGGCAGGTCTAACTGGGGTCCATCCAGGCGCATATGGCCACCCCCTGGATTTGGAGGAAATGAGAAGAGTTAAAGGAAAACTTATCAAGGTGAGCTCTTCTTCCTCCTCCTCCACCCCTGTGCCTTCTTTGACAAAAGCTCCCAACCTCTGAAAACCCCTTCTCCCACATTAGATCTCTTATTGCTGACTGCCAACATGACATTGGCCGCCTCAATTTCTCCACCCCACCCTCACCCGCTCTAATCTCACCCCCTCCGAATTTGCAGCACTCCACACTCTCCGGATCAATGCCTAGTTCACCATCAAACCTGCTGAGAAAGACAGGGCAGCAGTAGTCTGGAGAATGGGCCTCTATGTCACAGAGGCCGGACGCCAACCCTCCGATACCACGTCCTAACTCCCCCTTGCCCATGACCCTACTGCAACCCATCAGGCCAAAATCACTCCCACTGTCCATGACCTCATTGTCTTAGGTGATCTCCTCTCCACAGCTTCCAAACTCAAAATCTCCCAGCCCTGCACTGCCTGTTTCTACCTGCTCCTGATGATCCACAAGCCCAAATACCCATCATCTCTGCATGCTCCTGCCCCACCGAACTCATCTATTCCTATGTCAGTTCCAACCTCTACTCCTTGGTTTAGGCACTTCCCACCTACATCTACAACATCAACCACGTCCTCCATCTGTTCAGTAACTTCCAGTTCCCCGATCCCCAGTGCTTTATCTTCACTATGGACATGCAGTCCTTATACACTTCCATATCCCACAAGGATGGCCTTCAGGCCCTCTGCTTCTTCCTCTCCAACAGACCCATCCAGTCCCTTTCCACCAATATCCTCCTCCACCTTGCTGAACTGGTCCTTACCCTTAATAACTTTTCCTTTAACTCCCCCCATTTCTTCCATGTGGCCATGTGCACCTGGATGTGCCCTAGCTATGTCTGCCTTTTTGTCAGCTATGTCAAACAATCCCTCTTCAGGCACTATGCCCGAATTATTCGGCTGTTACATCAATGACTGCATCATTGTAGCGTCCTGCACTCAGGCTGAACTGGAGCAGTTCATCAACTTCACCCACAACTTCCACTCCACCCTCAAATTCACGTGGTCCATCTCAGATATCTCCTTCCCCTTTCTTGACCTCACCATTTCCATCTCCAGCAACAGTATCCAGATGGACATTTATTACAAACCCACAGAGTCCCCTAATTACCTGTACTGCAGCTTCTCCCATCCAATATCCTGGAAGAACTCCATCCCATTCTCCCAATTTCTCTGCCTCCGCTGCATCTGCCCAGACGAAATGATATTCCACTTCCAAGCATCCTAGATGACCAACTATTTTGAACCATATACCTTTCCTCCCTCTGTTATCCAGACGGACCTCTACTGCAGCACCTCCATTCCCTGCCCCACTGCTGTAACCCCCTCCAATGCAATAAAGACAGAGTCCCCCTTGTACTCACCTATCATCCAATAGTTTCTGCAGCCAATGCATCATCCTTAACACTTCCATGAACTCCAACTAGACCCCACCACCAAGAACACCTTCCCCTCCTCACCCCTCTCTGCCTTCCTCAATGACCATTTCCTTAGTTTGCTCCACTCTCCCCACCAACATCACCCGAACACCCAGGTACCTTACCCTGCAACTGGAATAGATGTAAAACCTGCTGGTAGCCCACCCTCCTCACCTCCATTCAGGGTCCCAAATAGTCCTTCCAGAGGATACATCTGCCTCTCTTCCAACCTAGTTTACTGTACTAGGTATTCCCAATGTGGTGTTCTCTACATCGTGGAGACTGACTGTAAACTTAGGGAATGGTTCGCAGAGCATCTCAGCTGGGCCCTCAGGGGCCAACCAGACCTCCCAGCCACCGCCCATTTTAATTCGTCTTCCCACTCCCTTTGTAATATGACCATCTTTGGCCTCCTCCATTGCCACAATGGACCAAACCACAAACTGGAGAAACTACACCTCCTGGGCAGCCTATTAACCAAAGGACTCAACATTGAGTTCTCCAATTTCAAATAACCTCCATTTCCATCACCCGACTCCCTTCCCAACCCATCCCCCTCACTTCTATTGCCCCCCCAGCCACCAACCTGATTCATTCCTCCCATTGACCAACCAGGTCATACCGTCTGCCTGTCTTCACCTATCCCCACTTCACTACACTGCCCCCACCATCCCCTTTATCTGCAGCTCCCCCTAAACTCACCCCCAGTCCTGAAGAAGGGTTGCATCCGAAACGTCGACTTCTGCACCTCCTGATGCTGCCTGGCTTACTATGTTCTTCCTGCCTCCTGTAGACTTTGGATTCCAGCATCTGCAGGTTTTTTTGTCTCTAACCAAGTTTGTTTCGCTTCATATCAAATAGCACGTCCCTTTGACTATTCACAATGAGCAAGGTGTTGCTCATACAGAATTCGCCATACTGACAAAACTCTTCAACTCAGAATTCAAAATTAGATGTGACTCTGCAATTAGACATTTGCTGGATAATCCTAAATGTCAGAGAAATTACAGTGACAATAAATTTAGAACTTACCATTGGGCTCACAGTGTGACATGTCTGTGTTTCCCGCATGCTACAGACGTTAATACCCAGGGCCATTTTTTCTCAGTTAAAAAAACATGTACCTGCAGTTTGCTTACTTCAGTTCAACAAAGTAGGTGACGGCAATTTGTTGGTTCATTTCTCAGGGCAATGTCCTGACAAATCAAAGTTAAACTGCCTGCTTTTAAAATGTTTTAAAAAGTAAAGCTGTTAACTGTCAATCAGCATTAATGGGTACATTCTTCATGGCAATGGCTCTGCCAATCCTCACCTACTTGCCAACCCAACAATGCTCTCCTCTTGTCTTACAAGTGTTGTTTTGTCCTTGAATTGGGATTCTTACAAATTGTCCTCATGAATGTGTGATGAAAGGTCTGGACAACATGGATTTTTAAAATCAGCAATGCTCAAATTTTGCATGACTAAATGATTAGATGTACACAATGCTGGATGAGACTCTTGAAGTACTGAGGGAATTGTTGTACAGCTGGCAGATGATCTGTCAGTTGAGATGTTAAAATTCACCCGTGACTGCATATTCAGCTCAAAGTTAAAGAGCCAATTTTGAAGAACTTGGAGCTCATAAGTTCAAATCAACATTACATCCACAACCAACAGATTCAAACAAATAACAGATTATCCTGTCATTCATCTCATTGCTATTTGAAAGATCCGACTGTGACAAAAATGGCTGAAAATAGTTTAGCTATATCATAATACCAACTTCAATTCAAAGTAATTCCTGGTGGAAGCACTATGATCTGTTTCTAAGAGACCTGCTAAGATATGAGATGTGTTCAATTCATTCTTTTTTGTCATCCAATACTTCGGGACCATGCCCATGATTCATTCATACAGTATGAATATAGTGTCTATTGAATTTTATTTACATATGGTATCATTTGTCAACATGTGCAGAACTGAATGTGAGCAAAAAATTGCATCAAAGTTAACTTGGAGTTCTTGTTTTACAGCCACAGAACAAGCACCTAAGGATCAAACTATGTGGTCGATAAGACACAGGAGGAGAAATAGACCATTCAGCCCATTGACTCTGCTCCACAATTCAACAAAATCATGGCTGATCAGATAATCCTCAACTCTGCTTTCCTGTCTTTTCCTCATAACTCTCGATTAATTTACAAATTGAACATCTGTCTATCTCAGCCATGAATATACTCCATGATCCAATCTCTGCAGCCCATTGCAGTAAAGAATTCACAATCTTTGAGTGAAGACATTCCTCCGGTCTCAAATAGATGACCCCTTGTTCCCCTGATTGTTTGATTAATTTGGACTAGAAGGGTACTGTCTATCAGATTCCTCATATCTTCCCCCAAGAGTACACAGGGCTCATAACTACAACGGGTTTAAGGTACTTTGTGTACTTACGTCTAAAATCTGCTCCCTTTACAAAATTCAATTGTCAATGATTCTACTATGCCTGTGTGGTTCCAACCAGACGGGATCAATGTGGATTGCACTAGTTTCCTCATTTCCCCTTCCCCCACTTTATCCCAGATCCAACCTTCCAACTCGGCACTGACCTCTTGGCCTGTCCTACCTGTCCTCCTTCCCAACTATCTGCTCCACCCTCCTCTCTGTCCTATCACCTTCATCCACCTATAGCATTCTCCGCTACCTTCCTCCCAGCCCCTGTCCCAATTATCTCTCAGCCCCCTTTGGCCACCTCCTTATTCCTTGTGCTCAAAACATCAACTGTCCTGCTCCTCGGATGCTGCTTGATCTGCTGCGCTTTTCCAGCACTACACTCTTTGACTCTGAGCTCCAGCATCTGAAGTCCTCACTTTCACCTTGTGTAAACAAGGGTCAGTTCCTTTAGTCACTTTCCAGCCTGATCAGCAATCTGTAAATGGACTGCTCTTCGTTGTTATCAAAAAGGTAAACTCTAACTCTTTTTTTTAACTCTTGCTTGCTGTGGAATAGAACTTGACAGGAAGAAATGCTCTTTTTGGATCCAATGGTCCTGATTCTCTGTACTTCTTGGATTCTGCTGTGGATTTTAATCACTTTCTGTGTTTGTTGAACTATGAGCTCGTCATAAAACAGTGAAGTTGGCAGACCATTTTGCTACAGTCCTGGCATGTGTAATACCTGTAAGACCTAGATCCTGTCTCAGTTTAGGGATGGTGACATTTTATACCATTTTTGTTTTAGCCTATGAAAATATATATACAATTCCTCAGAGTAAAAAAAAAGGCATTTCTGAATCAAGACTAGACTGTTCATAACATATGCAATTTGCAATTCAGGCCAAGTAATTAATATTGGACGCTTCTCTGGCTGTTGGGTCATTCAAAAGACATGAAGCGTAAAGAACTCTCGATCCTGCAGTTCTTTTTGGGATGTATGGGTGTTGCTTCCTGCGGCACACCCTGAATCGTCTTATTGTACAGACCATAATTATTCCACTACTAGTGCACTGTCTGCTAAAAAAGCAGAATATCAATGGCCATCAACATTAGAAATTAATGAACTATCAAAAATGTCATGAAATGTGTTACTTTGCAAATACCACATCTATTTTGTTGCAGTTACATTGTCTTAAATTAATCTAGTTGCATTTTGCCTGTGGCACCATGGGCATGATGCTAACTTTACATTGCATGGAGACAGGGGAAAAAAGTGTTGAATAATATAGAATAGCTTGTGGCATAAAGAATTGCTCTGTACTCAGCTCATCTTATGACAAAAAATTACCACCTATCAGAAATAATTAGACAGCAGTGATATACGGAAATGTGACACTTAGCTTTTGACACCATTTCTGGAATGTTTTAGCTGCGTGAAAACATTTACTAGGTATTTTTTGTTGAATTCCTTGGTTTCAACTGTGCCTACTGAGCTGGAGACAAATGACAGGGATTTGATCACCTATTATATAACTTGGCTTAAAGTTTCATCAGATCAGAGAGCTAAGGTGAAATTTGGTGGAAACATCCATAAGTCTCAAGTCTGACACCTGAGCAAAGCACTTCCCATTCTCATGTTCCAGGGATAGAACCAGGTTAGGATTCACCACCTGCACAGTTTAAGGAGACACAGGTCAGATAAATCATCAGCTGTCTTTACTACTACATGACTGCAGTTAGGAGGCAGTTAGGTGAGGTAGATGTCCAAAATTTGAGGTGTGCCGATTAGATCAGTGAAAAGCACGTCCAAACCTATTTGGATAGCCTTTTGGTGAGTTAGGGTACACTTTTGGATCTGGTCCAAGGAGATTATTGTCGGGGTGAAGACACCCTAAGGGTACTTATTTGGGAGGAGTGTTAAACAGAGCACATGATTGTTAAATTGTGCCAAAATGTGCATCATCCATTTTGGAAGGAAGAATAAAAAAGTTTATTGTCTGCATGGTGAGAGACTGCAGAGCTCTTCAGCTGCACAGGTTGTCTTCATGTACAAATCACAAAAGGTTAGTGCACAGTTCCAGCAAATAATTAGGCAAGCTCTTTGAATGTTATCATTTATTGTGAGGTGAATTGAATGTAAAATTTGGGAGATGATGCTTCAGTTATATAGGGCACTGGTGAGGATACATCTGGAGTATTCTGCACAGTGTTAGTCATCTTATTTAAGGAAGGATGTCAAGCATTAGAGGCTGTTTAGAGAAGGTTTACTTGCCTCACACTTGGAATAGGCAGGTTGTCTTATGAGGAAAGATTAGATGGGCTAGACTTTTGTCCGTGGGACAGGAGAGTAAGGGTGACTTGATTGAAACATTTAAGATCCTGAGGATCTTGACAAAACAGATGTGAAGAAGATATCTCCTTTTATGGGAGAATCTAGAATTATAAGTCACTTTTTAAAAATGTCAACAAAATCCCATTTATAACAAAATAAGGCAAAATTATTTCCTCTTTGAGGGTCCTAGTCTTTAGAATTCTTTTCCTGAAAAGATGGTGGAAGAAGAATCCTTCAATATTTTTGAGGCAGAGGTGGATGGTCCTTACTGAGCCAGGTGATGAAAGGTTATCAAGTGGAGGAGGAAGGTGGATTGGAGGTTACAATCAGATCAACCATGATTTTATTTAATGGTGAAGTAGGCATGTGGTGCTGAATGGTTTACTCCTGCACCTAATTTATAGATTTGTATATATGTATGTTCATAGACATGCTTGACCATAAAAAAAATTGCACTAATCCACTGTGACAGTCAAGTTGCAAGGAATTGTCAAGCTGTCAAAAGGTACCTTCAAGCTTGTAAAAATGTTCTTTTAATCATTGAATGAAACAAAATTTGGAGTATTAGGATACAATTGTTTTCTGTTTCACTGTGTGTTGACATTAGTCTGAGGACTTGTGTGACTGAAGAATCCTGCTGTGATAAGAAATCCTTGTGATGCATGATTTTTTTTTCACAAGGATGTATTATCACAGTGGGACTCTTCCATTTCAGTTTGATTGACAGCTACAGATAGCTTTCGACTCTTTGATATAGTACTTTGAATTTCAAAGCTTGTTGGAGTTGAATAAAATGTTTGCTTATGTAAGGCTTTATTGAGGTGAAGGATTTCAAATGTAGTGAGTGTATTTTTATAAATAAGTGTGCATTTTTATAAATTAGTATACTTTGTGAAATAGTGCAGTCTATCATGTGCTTGCCCTCTTTAATAAAACTCATTTCTTTCCCCCATCTATGCATAGATCCTGAGTTCTACCATAGTGGGTATTAGGTGACTTGGTATGGTAGATGAAAGGGATAAGGGTGGTGTGAGGATGTCATGGGTTGATATGACTTACAACTAATTTGAAATAAGGAATGTAAAGAGACAGTTTGTGGGCACAGTGGCAAGGTTGACATGAAGGGTGCAGGGCTTGGAGATTGGGGACTGAGGCATAGATTAGCACAGAGAGTGGATACTGGAGCATAGGTTAGCATGGAAAACGTAAGGGACAGTGGAGTGTGGTCCAGGACATTAGGAGGCACGAGGAGTGCTCAGTTAGTGAAGAGTGCAATTGCATGTGCTTTTAGTTTAAAACTTTGGAACAATTCCAGGGCCCTGAGATAGACTTCATAACTAACCCGACTTCTCATCAGACAATGTCTTCAGGTGTTATCACATGATATTAACTTGCAGGAAGGCTATCTTGTAGGACTGTAGTTGAGAAATCTGGACAAAGACTTGTACTTCTTGCCAACCAATATTTAGCAAGTAAAGACTACAGAGAAGAGGTTCTTGTGGTGCAGGAGTAGTGTCCCTATCTCTGAGCCAGGAAGCCAGGGTTCCTGTCACACCTGCTCCAGAGGTGCATCATAACACGCGTGAACAGGATGAATCAACAAGTTCGATAAAGTTATATGTCCACAAACTGGACAGGTTGAAATCAGCATCGAAAGTCTTTACAATGTATTAGATGTTTAAACTAATCTATCATTTAAAGATGCTTATGTATATGTCCTCTTGGAAGTACTTATGGGACCTCTGCATCAGATAGAAATTCATTGGGAAGAAAAGGAAGGATGGTTGATCTCAGACAACAATCAGAGGAAGAAGGTTTTCAAAGCCTGTCACTCTGTAATTGTTTTTATGGACAAGAAAAAAAAGTGGCAGTCTAACCAAACAGCTTGTTGTAAAACAATGTGTTTAAAATATGAGACTATGTTTAGCGAGAGTGTACTGAAAACCAATTACACTCTAAAAATGCTGGATTAAACCCCATTTCTAACATGGCCAAATATTGACATGACTTCAGCTTGCAACTTCTAAATGTAACAGAAAGGAAACATGCTGTTTGGAAGTGGACCAGAACAATCAGTTTAAGTGAGTGTGAATGGCCCATCTGCTGAATTACTCATAGATAGATATATAATCTGTTCAAAAATAGAAAGTGCTGGAAACTCAGCAGGTCTGACGGTATCTGTGGAGAAGGAAACAGAGTTAACATTCCAAATCTGATATGACTCTTCAATCATCTGTGTATCCAGGTAGGTGAGGAGTGATCAGTTAAATTCATCACTGTAGACAATGGCTCTGCCGGCTGTGTGGGTCAATCAACAGAGCATTGAATCTAATCACTTAAAATAATATTTCTGAGCTGAAGAGAATCTCCACTAGTATCATTCAAGTCAAGCAAGCCTCTTTTGGTGCAGTGGTAGTGTCTCTAAGCACCACCTGCTTCAGAGGTCTGAACAACTTGATTAGAAAATAAATATCTTCAGTTCAAGTAATTCATGCATATTTATAAACCAGCTGGATTGTGAAGACAGATCATTCATTCACTCGCTGGCACTCCCTTGCAGTTGAGCATTACTCTTTTCCACTCTCAGGGTGAGTCCGTAGATGGCTGCACAGACCAATGCAGTTACCGCAAGCTCTGTTAGACTTGAAGTGGAAGATGGTCATGGGAAAGGGTGGCTATGGCGTTGATGTAGCAGCATGCTCCTTACGCTGTTTCCATCTGACTTTCGCTTTTTCCCAATGGCAGGTCTCGAGGTGTTCAATGCTTTGCTGGATGCTCCTCCTCCACGTTGGATGGTCTTGGGCCAGTGATTCCCAGGTATCTGCGGGAATGCCACATTTTGCCAATGAGCCCTGAAGCGCTTCCTCTGTCCACCTGGGGATCAACTAACATTTTGAAGCTGGGAGTAGAACACCTACTTGGGGAGCATTGGTCATGTGGACAATGGGCACAGCCCATAGTAGCCGATCAAAGATGGTCAGTGCCTTGATGCTGGGGATGATGACCTGATAAAGGATGCTGGAGCATTTTTCTTCCCGGGAATTCACAGGATCTTGCATAGGCAGCATTGGTGGTACTGCTCCAGTGCCTTGAGGTGTAGACAGTCCACGTCTCAGAGCCATATAGAACAGCAGGAACCATCATGAGCTTGGTGTCGGATCTGATGTTGTTGTCCTTGAACATCTTTTTTTCCTCAGGCAGTCGAAGGCTGCACCAGCACACTGGATATCTTCATCTCTGGCTGCTTTGGCTGTTAGGGCACTTCCAAGATATTGGAATTGGTCAACATTCTCTAAAGCCTCCCTGTGGAGAGATCCTCCCTGTCCACAGGGAGATTTTATGTTAATACAGGCTGGACTAACCCTTTATGTTAATAGAGACTATTTTTCTAGGTGGCTAATCACCCACAGGCACTGAGCCAGTAACACTGAGCTCAGGATCTCTCTCTAGTTGTATTGCAAGTGTGTGTCCCTCCTTTATATGACCGAGTAACCAACCATCCCAGGCAGCATCTTCAATATAAACCAAACAGCTGTTGATATCTGCGGAAAAGGCAGGGATTGTTCACAAAATTGTCTCTGTGCAGAATCCATGAAAAATCACTGAACAAGGCCTGAAACCATCCAACTCATTCATGCACAGAATTCAAATATGACTGACTTTCATTTGGGCAACTTACCTAACCAGCCATCCATGAAGCCTACATTTACGTAGCTTGATGCATATGACTGTTGGGGATTTTTTTACTTATTGTGTATTGAGCACAATAAACATCATTTTGTTTATTAAGTAACATTACATGAAAATATGCCTAGGTGTGTTTTTCAGCTACAGCTATTAAACAGCTAAACATTTATTAAATTTTGTATGCAACTTCCTTAAAATAAAAACATCACTTGCAGACAACTGAGTAGCAGAAAGAGAGGGGAACCACTTAAGTTTTGGCTGTAACAATCTGTTTAAGAGCAACACAACAATGGATATTTATCTTGTTTTGCCATCATTAATAAACCCAATAAATAAAGGAGGTTCTGAAATTTATAGACCTTAACAATTGGATTAGTAAAACATAGCATGATAAAGTTGCCATAATCCTTCTGGACTTTGGGCTGCTCTTAGAATACAAAGAGACAACCAGTGGTGAGTTTAACCTGAGGGTTACCATGCCTCCAGTGAGGGGAGAATTTGAGAAGGTGAGTTTTTCTTGGTAACCTCAGTGGGTGCAGAATTGAACTTGTGCTGTTGGTCTTACTCTGTAACGCAGACCTACCAACTGAGTTAAACAACTCCGCAGACAAAGTCTATAACAGCCGAGAAAATGCACAATTTCAATCAAGTTTGCTGAGTGGCTCCTTTTTTTGAGCCATGGATGGTAAAAGGAAGTCTAACATGATGACAAAAATGCAAGTTAACCTACCCGAGTAATACAGAATAGGATTAAACACTGTTTTGCAAAGATTTCACCTTTTCGTTTTTAAATGTGCAGTAATTGGAAAAAGGGTTGTTTTAAAACCGAGGAATATGGAACTTTTACAAACAAGTTATTGGAGGTTTGTAGATGATACAAAGATAGCTGGAGGGACAGGTCATGTTGAGGAAGTGCTGAGGCTGCAGAGAGATTTTGACAGGCTAGGGGAGTGGGCAAAAAAGTGGCAGATGTATTACAATGTGGGAAACCATGAGGTTATGCACTTTGGTAGGAAGAATAGATGGATAAACTATTTTCTAAATAGGAAAAGGCTTTAGAAATCCGAATTACAAAGGGACTTTGGAGTCCTAGTCCAGGATTCTCTCAAGGTTAATGTGCAGTTGACAGGAAGAGCTAGAATACAAGACCAGGTATATATAACTGAGACTATATAACGCTCTGGTCAGACGGCATTAAGAATATTGAAAATAGACAGGCAGGCGGCTGGAAAAACACAGCAGGCCAGGCAGCCTCAGGAGGTGGAGAGGTCGATGTTTCGGGTGTAATCCTTCTTCAAGTCTGGGGCTCGGTCTGGGGGTACGGGGTGGGGAGGGTGCTGCAGATAAAGAAGATGGTGGGGGCAAGGTGAGGATATGCGAAGACAGGTAGAGAGTTGGTTGCTCAGTGGGAATATTGAAAGCAGTTTGGACTCTAAATCTGAGGAAGGATGTGCTGGCCTTGGAGGGGATCCAGAACAGGTTTCATCCCAGGTATGAAGGACTTGTCATATGAGGAGCGGTTGTGGGCTCTGGGTCTGTACTCAATGAAGTTTAGATGGATGAAAGTGGAATTTAATTGAAACTTACAGAATACTGAGAGGGCTGGATAAACTGGATGTGGAGAAGATGTTTCCACTAGTAGGGGAGACTAGGACCTGAAGGCACAGACTCAAAGTGAAGGGATACCTCTTTAGAATGGAGATGAGGATGACTTTCTTCAGTAAGAGGGTGGTTAATCTGTGGAACTCATTGCCGCTGGGAACTGTAGAGGGCAAGTGTATTTAAGTCAGAGATAGATCCCCTTCATTATTAAGGGGATCGAGGGTTATGCGGAGAAAGCAAAAGAATGAAGTTGAGAAACATATCAGCCATAATCAAATTATGGACAAGACTTGATGGGCTAAATGGCCTAATTCTGCTTTTATATCTTATGGTCTTGTGAAACTTATTTTGAGTTGTGCTTACATCGCTGATTTGCAAACAGTGGGAGCAGGAAAGATACAATGGCACCAGGAATGAAAATGAGGTTCATCCAGCAACAGATTGCTGCCATCAGTTTTGGATGTTGCAAGTGATCAGCTTGTCAAGAACCCTTTCATTAGCTCCTGGACAGGTGAACAGCTTGAGAGTTTGTGATAGAGGATGAGAAGCTTCCAGGCTGCTGAAGGAGCAAGCTCTGTGTCTCCATCTCTGCAATGGAATAAGCCACTGCCTACAGCTAACAGACTTCTTAATTAGCGTTTCAATTGTCTGTGCTTCCTGCAAAGAAGTGGGAAAAAAATCTGAAGATTGGAGAACAAAAGGTCTTGAAAAGCAAAAGAAACATCTCATTAATCCTATGGATGAGTGCTATTGAAGTGTGTGAACTGTATTCCTCAGTGTTTTTCTTCCTCAAACAATGCGAATGTCGTTTTTCTGTGCCTACATGGTTGTGTGTATAAGTGACCAAGAGAAAGGGGCTTCAAGTTTCAACCAGCATAATTGTGTGTTGTTGGTTCATAGTTCTGTTTACCTGTGGCTAGAATTGATTTAATTGTCGTAAACTGTTGTTCTGGTAAGCACAGGAACCTGGTCAGTGCATCCTCTTAAACTGATCAGACAGGTAAACTGGGGACTTTGGAGAAAAGAAGATTTAGGGGTGACTTGATAGAGGTGTACAAGATGATTAAGAGTTTAGATAGGGTTGACAATGAGAACCTTTTTCCACATATGGAGTCTGCTATTACGAGGGGGCATAGCTTTAAATTAAGGGGCGGTAGGTATAGGACAGATGTTAGGGGTAGATTCTTTACTCAGCGAGTCGTGAGTTCATGGAATGCCCTGCCAGTAGCAGTGGTGGACTCTCCCTCTTTATGGGCATTTAAACGAGCATTGGATAGGCATATGGGGAATAGTGGGCTAGCGTAGGTTAGGTGGGCTTGGGTCGGTGCAACATCGAGGGTTAAAGGGCCTGTACTGCGCTGTATTTTTCTATGTTCTATGTTCTTTGCATACTTCAATCAAATTGTAGTGAGCCCAGGAATAGTGGTCTTGGGAATCAGTGCACTTTCCCAAGTGAGTCCTTACTAATTGAAAGTTAAGAAGTTAATTCCCAAATGAGCATCAGGACCTGAATATACAACTTCTATGTGGTAGGTGTGTTGAATAATACTAAGTTCAATTGCATGAGCTTCCATAAATTAAGTTCATTGTGAGTGAAAGTATTCCTGTGTAACATATTGGAAATGATTTAGTTTGTGCTCTGTGTAATACAATCCAAAACTGACTCATAAGGAACATTTACTAGGATTATGGTAAAGATAAGTCATTCTTCCTACAAGTCTTAACATGAAAGAAATGTGTTTTTTTTTCTTCCTAATTTAAGGCTGAGGCAATATATGTCAACAGATTTCATTTGGTTGAGTGGAATTTTATTCCTTTCAATGGGGAAATGGGTTACTGAGCATCTTTGAATTGCTGCAGGCTGTTAAATTCTGCAGTGTGCCAGATTCCCACCCTAAGCTCCCAATAGCCAAAACTCACTTACATACTATCAGAGACACTGGCTTCAAAAATACAGATCCAGCTGATTCAAGTTCCAGCAGTGCTCTTCCTACCCCTGGACAATCCTTGAGCTCTGGAAAAGGCTCATTACTCCTCTCCAAGTCTTTTCCTCTCATTCCTCATTTCAAACTCCACTCAAAACATATCTCTTAGTCAAAGCCTTTGAACATTTAACCTAATGGCAAAGCTATTCCAATCAGGATGGGAAACCCTACTTTCAATGTTGATTAGATTAAAAATGGCTTAACTTTTGATGGCACAGGGCTGAGAGAGCCTTAGCCAGGAAACTCCTGTTTGGAACTCATCCAGGAATCCACAAATCCAGTGCAAAGAAAACCATGGGTATCCACCATGCCCACCTTTCACAGCAGTCAATGTGCTGTGTTCTGAGATCTAAATATCCATCACCACTGACAGCTCCAATGAAAGGGTATGTTGTGGATAATATGAGATTAGGGTGACAGGTGGTTGAGGGGTAAAAGTGTGCCAAGTGCACAAGGAGGTTATGTACCAAAGTGCTTGAGGTGGGTAGGATGTCAGGTGGGTGAGGTCAATAGCATGCCAATTGGGTGGGGTGCCATCTGGCATGCTATTGGAAAAGGTGTTGGGTCCGGTGGCAATGGGAATGGACTTGCAGTTGGCAGGTCTAACAGATTGGAGTGGTGTGTCAGGTCCAGGGACTGTAGGATGGTGGGTGTGGTGAGACTGCTGTATCCAGAGGTTGGAATGTAAGGTTTTCATGCAAGGGACAATCAAAAGTGAGAGGTTTCCGATCTGAAAGGTGGGGTATGCTTGGGGTGTCAGATCACACCGAGAGGAATCGGATTGGGTTGGAAGAGTGGAGAGTCATTGTTTGGAGTCCAGTGAAGGAAAGTTTTGAAGGAGATGTAGTCAAGAGTTTATTTAATAGCCACCCAGGAGTTGGATTGTGTTTTTCATCTTCTAACCTTTTCCAGTTAAATATTAACTTAAGTGACTCACAATCCTCCAAAACTTTGGTCTTCCAGGTGTTTCATTGGAAGGTTCCAGATGAACTCTTTGAAAGTTCCAATTTCTGAGACAATTCAATGGAGTTAGCTGAGTTTGGAATTCTGCATGGACCCAACACACAACTCGAATCTCATAGAGTCATAGAAATGTACAACATGGAAACAGCCCCTTTGGTTCATGTCATCCATACCAACCAGACATCCAAACCTAAGTTAGAGCCATTTGCCAGCACTTGGCCCATATCCTTCTAAATCTTTCTTATTCATATACCAACTAGATGCCTGTTAAATGCTGCAATTGTGTCAGCCTCCACCACTTCCTCTAACAGCTCATTCCATCCACGTACATGGAAAAGTTGCCCCTTAGGTCCCTTTTCTATCTCACACCCAGCCTATGCCCTCTAGTTCTGGACTTCCCCACCCCAGGAAGAAGACCTTCTATATTTGTCCTATCAATGTCCCTCATAATTTTGCAAACCTTTATAAAGTCACCTCTCAGCCTCTGACATTCGAGGGAAAACAGGTCCAGTCTATTCAGCCTCTCCCTATAGCTGAAACTGTCCAACCCTGGCAACATCCTTATAAATCTTTTCTGAACCCTTTCACGTTTCACAATATGGTTCCTAAAGGAGGGAGACCAGAACTGCATCACAATATTCCAAAAGTGGCCTAACCAATATTCTGTACAGCCGCAACATGACCTCCCAACTCCTATATGCAATACTCTGACCAATGAAGGAATGAATATCAAAAGCCGTCTTCACTATCTTATCTACCTACTTTCAAGGAACAATGAACCTGTACTACATGGTCTCTTTGTTTAGCAACAATCCCATGGATTTTCCCATTAAATGCATAAGTCCTGCTAAGATTTCCTTTCCCAAAATGCAGCACCTCACATTGATCTAAATTAAACTCCATCTGTCAGTCCTCAGCCCATTGGCTCATCTGATCAAGTTCCCATTGTAATCTGAGGTAACCTTCTTTGCTGTCCTCCTCCAATTTGGTGTCATTTATAAACTTACTAAATATACCGCCTATGGTCACATCCAAATCATTTATATAAATGATAAATAGTAGTGCACCAAGCACTGATTCTTGTGGCACTCCACTGGTCACAGGCCTCCAGTCTGAAAAACAACCCTCCACCACCACCCTCTGTCTTCTACCATCGAGCCAGTTCTGTATCCAAAGGCTAGATCTCCCTATATTTCATGAGAACTAACCTTGCTAAATAGTCTCCCATGGGGAACCTTGTCGAAAGCCTTACTGACATCCATATAAATCACATCCTCTGCTCTGCCCTCATCATTCCTCTTTGTTACTTCTTCAAAAAACTTAATCAAGTTCGCGAGACATGATGTCCCACGACACAAAGCCATGTTGACTATTCCCAATCAGTCCTTGTCTTTCCAAACACATATAAATCCTGTGTCTTAGGATTCTCTCCAACAACGTGCCCACCACTGAGGTAAGGCTCACCGGTCTATAGTTCCCTGGCTTTTCATTACCATTGCCCTTTCTTAAACAGTGGTACGACACTCGTCAACCTCTAGTCTTCCGGCACTTCACCTGTGAATATCGATGGTATAAATATCTCAGCAAGGGGCCCAGCAGCCACTTCCCTGGTTTCCCACAGAGTTCTATGTTATGCCTGACAGGTCCTGGGGATTTATCCACCTTTATGCATTTCAAGACACCCAGCACTTCCTCCTCTGTAATATGGACATTTTTCAAGATGTCACTATCTATTTTCCTACATTCTATATCTTCCATGTACTTTTCCACAATAAATACTGATGCAAAACACTCATTTAGTATCTCCCACATCTCCTCTGGCTCCTCACATAAGCTGCCTTGCTGATCTTTGAGGAACCTATTCTCTCCCTAGTTACCCTTTCACCCTTAATGTATTTATAAAAGCTAAGTCATGTCCCCTTTTTCCCTGCTTTCCCTCTTAAGTATACTCCTACTGCCTTTGTACTCTTCTGAGGATTCACTCGATCTATGCAATCTCTGTCTGACAAATGCTTCATTCTTTTTCTGAACCAAAACATCAATTTCTCTAATTATCCAGCATTTCCTCCACCTACCAGCCTTTCCTTTTTACCCTAACAGGAATATACTGTCTCTGGATTCTCATTATCTCATTTTTGAAGGCTTCCCATTTCCTAATCATCCATTTATCTGCAAACATCTGCCCCCAAACAGCTTTTAAAAGTTCTTGCTTAATCCCGTCAAAATTAGCCTTCCTCCAATTTAGAACTTCAACTTTTAGATCTGGTCTATCTTTTTCCATCACTATTTTAAAACTAATAGAATTAAGGTTGCTGGCCCCAAAGTGCTCCCCCACTGACATCTCAGTCACCTGCCCTGCCTTACTTTCTAAGAGTAGGTCAAGTTTTGCACCTTCTCTAGTAGGTACATCCACATACTGTATCAGAATATTTTCTTGTACACGCTTAACAAATTTTTCTCCATCTAAACCTTTAAGACTATGGCAGTCCCAGTCAACATTTGGAATGTTAAAATCCCCTACCATAACCACCTTATTATTCTTACAGATAACTGAGATCTCCTTACAAGTATGTTCTCAATTTCCCGCTGACTAATAGGGAGTCTATCATACAATCCCACTCAGGTGATCATCCCTTTCTTATTTCTCAGTTCCAACCAAATAACTTCCCTGGATGTATTCCCAGGAATATCCTCCCTAAACACAGCAGTAATATTATCCCTTATCAAAAATGTCACTCCCCCTCCTCTCTTGCCCCTCTTTCTATCCTTCCTATAGCATTTGTATCCTGGAACATTAAGCTGCGAGTCCTGTCCATTCCCAAGCCATGTTTCTATCATTGCTATGATTTCCCAGTCCCATGTTCCTAACTATGCCATGAGTTCATCTGCCTTCCCTGTTAGGTCTCTTGCACTGAAGTTAATTCAGTTTAATGTATCAGTCCGACCATGTTCTCTGTTTTGTTTCTGCCTGCCCTGACTGTTTGACTCACTCCCTTTAACAACTGTATGAGTGTCAGATTGATCTCTCTCCTCACTGGGTACCCCCTCCCTATATGAGCTCAAATTCTTCCAAGCAGCTCTAGCAAATCTCCCTCCCAGTATATTAGTCCCTTTCCAATTCAGGTGCAATCCATCCTTCTTGTTCATGAAACTTCTATTCCAGAAGAGATTCCAATGATCTAAAAATGTGAACCCTTCTCCCATGCACCAGCTCCTCAGTCATGTATTCATCTGCTCTATCCTACTATTCCTACCCTCACTAGCTCGTAGCACCGGGAGTAATCCAGATATTACAACCCTTGAGGACTTCCTTTTTAAATTCCTGCCTAACTTTCTATGTTCTCCTTTCAGAATCTCATCATTTTCCCTTCCTATGTCTTAAGTTCCAATGTGTATAATGACCTCCTGCTGGTCCCTCTCCCCTTGAGAAATTCTGTCCCCTCTCTGTGATATCCTTGATCTTGGCACCGGGGAGGTAACGCACCATTCTGATTTTTTGCTGCTGGCTGCAGAAATACCTGTCTGTGCCTCTGACTAGAGAGTCCTCTATCACAATCGATCACTTGGAACCTGATGTACCCCTCATTATATTACAGCCTGTCTTGATACCAGAAACTTAGCTGTTTGTGCTACATTCCCCTGAGATTTCATCACCCCCTACATTTCTAAAACAGCATGCTTGTTTGAAATGGAGATACACACGGAAGACACCTGCACTATCTGCCTACCTCTCCTATCTTTCCTTGAGTTAACCCATCTATCTGACTGTATCTGGAGCTTTTCTCCCTTCCTACAACTGCCAGCCATCACACCCCATTGGTCTTGTACGTTCCTCATGGCCTCTGACTGTCACTCCAACCAATCCATTCGAAAACACTTCCTGCAGACATAATCCTCAGTAACATGTAAACTTTCCCTAAACTCCCACATCTGACAAAAAAAGCTTATCACACTACTAAAGCCCATCTTTGCTCCTTTTTTTTAGATTTTTTTTAGATTACTTACAGTGTGAAAACAGGCCCTTCGGCCCAACAAGTCCACACCGACCTGCCGAAGCGCAACCCACCCATACCCCTACATTTACCCCTTAACTAACACTACGGGCAATTTAGCATGGCCAATTCACCTGACCCGCACATCTTTGGACTGTGGGAGGAAACCGGAGCACCCGGAGGAAACCCACGCAGACACGAGGAGAACGTGCAAACTCCACACAGTCAGTCGCCTGAGTCGGGAACTGAACCCGGGTCTCAGGCGCTGTGAGGCAGCAGTGCTAACCACTGTGCCACCGTGCCGCCCACAATCTACAATCTATAGACCCATAAAATAGCTCTGTCTTATGGCTCTAAAAAACAAACACTGCGCCAGGCTAACTTAACACTTATAGTTTTAAAATTTAATCAAGAGACAGATCTCAATAAAACATACCATCAAGAAAGAACCCACTCTACTCACTGTTGTAGATTTACAGCAAGGCTACTATGCACTTACCTGTTCCTGTGCTGTTCCTGTGCTGTGAGCTCTCCCACACAGGTTCCTTCAAGATCAGTTGTGAATTCCACTAAAGTTTTCCTAGACGCACTCCGATATCCAGAGAAACATGAATTCAAACAGCAAGGCAGTAAGGACACAGATTTACTGCTGTGTCAGCTAACAGTGTGGGTTTCTTTCTTTCTTTCTGTCTCTCTCCTTCACTGACCATGTGCTGTCCATCTCTGTTTTAAAAGTGCCATTGTTTTGACTTTTTTCTCCAAAGTTCCAAAACAACACAACAGCATATAAAACAGTTACTGGTGGTCCTGGAATTTGAGGAAATCACCTCCAACATTCAATTAAGTACTTTTGAAGCCTGGTTACTATTCTAATGTAAAAATATAGCAGCCAATGTGTATTCTAGAAAGCTTCCATAAACAACAATGTGATCAGGACCAAATATGTTTTTCTTTGTTCATTAAGAGAAAAATATTGGCCAAGAGATGCAGGCAATTCCTAATGCTGTTCTTCAAAACTTTGTCATGGGAACCGAGTACGTGATCTGTGGCAAGTCAAGACTATCTCACAGAAATGTTCAGACACTTGCAGAGACCTTGCAGAAGCCCTGAAGCCATGCCTGAGATGCCCATTTGTACAGACGGTGAGTTCTATTTAAGTAATTTCTTTCTATCTGTATTGTAACTCAAAATGGCACCGGAATGTGGCAACAAAACACTTTTCACTGTATCTTCAAGGTACATACGACAATAAACCATTCAGTCCTTCATTCATTCAAGTGAATCAATAAATGTTGTAACATGTTTCTGTGCCATCACAAACTGAAGTGGGATTTCAACCCAAACCTCTTGATTCTGTTGTCCTCAGATTTGCTAACAGACCAATCACCACAATGATCTGTAGCAGTATGGTTACAAAGGATATGGATGATAGTTCTGTGTCTCACTATAGCAAGCTGTTCAGTTCCCTCTGATGTCTATGCATGTGTGAGAAATAAGATTTGGAATAAAACTGAAAGAAGAATCAATTCACGTATTGGACATTTCATGTGGTGTGTCATAGTAGGGGAAAACTGCAGCAATGTCTTTTGAAAATTGTCATTTTTTTAACCAAGCGTAGAGAAAATAATGAAAACTATTTATAACTTGTAATTAATATTGTTACTTTAAGTCAGACTGACGATTGTCTAGGGAAGGTCTTTTTGAAACTGAACTTAGGATAGTACTGTACTTGTACTAATACTTGTAACAGAAACAGGTTTTACAATCATTTCTCAGTACTAAAATATTTCTGAATATTTCATCAACAGAAACTATTAATTTTCTGTGAATAATCAGGAACTGATGTTTTAAACTATCACATAAAAAGTTTAAGGTGTTGCATTTGCTAAATTTAAAACGTTATTGAATGGTACAGAAGTACGGGCTAAAGAATCGTAGGATGTCAGAATTCTTGTGATGTAGAAGGAGGCCATTCAGCACCAGCATGATTCCCTGAGGCTATTTTTAATGTTGCTTCCTTTTAGAAATTTTTAGAACATTAGTTTAAATCACCTGTATCCCTAATTATTTAGGATTATCTAAAAGCAAGGAATTGCTGGCAACTCACTGGATATAATCTTGTGCAACCCTTATGCTCACAGACTGAAATCTACTACATGAATTTCCATACTACTAACAGCATGCTGGTATAATTATCAATCATTTATCCAATTAAGTATTTATTGCACTTTCTCAATTAATAATAGAAAGTCATACATTTTAATTCAAATGTTATAGCAGTCTACATTGGCTCCCAACAGCGAATCCAGATTACTGAACAAAACAGATATTGGTGTGAACCTATTTGCTTTCGAATTGCAAGCTTTTGCGTGCTTGCCCTCCTTGTTTTTACAAGATATAAAATTTACATAAGTTGAGACATACTCAATTAGATTTGAGAAAAAAAATCAAAGCCTGAGGAACTCAACAAATCTGTTTGAAAATCTTTATGAAGAATGTTCAATGTAGTTACACAGTGCAAAATAAAGACTAGATATTTTCTTCCTTTGCATAATTATGAGAAAAATATTAAATATTTATTCAACATTATTTTTAAGAGTTTTAGATACAAATATCACTGTGAAAATCATCTCTTAAAGGCAGCAGCTTATTTGGAAGACAAATGCAACACAGAAATAATTTTCTTTGTAAATTGAACTGTACACAAAATAAAATCAGATTTGACCATGAATCCAAAAAAAAACTTGGAAAATAGATTGCAAACCTAATCTCTTTAAGTAGGTTCACTCTTATTTTGTCAAATCGCTATATCATAATAACAATATATGGCAGGTGCAGCAGAATCATCATCTTGAGCATAATCTTTGATAAAGACTATGTTTCACAATTCAACATTAAATGTTTGTCTTCTCCATGGACACAGTATTCTGGTTAAGGATAACACATTCCAAAATATGCACAATAACTGCATTAGTAGATCACTGTGAAACTTAGGAATACGTCTTCCGACTCCTCCATGTGTGGGGCGTTCACTTGCATATAATGTGCACAGCTGCTCAGACAATCATGTACAATCAAAATTTATGTGCTGTGTTTTATCACAAAATATATAACAGTATTTAAACTGTTCTTTGGATGTGGACATCACTGGTTAGGCTAAGATTTACTAGGCCATTTCAGAAGACAGTACTGTGGATTCTGAAATCACATGTGAGCCAGACCAGGTAAGGGTGGCAAATTCCCTTCCCTAAAGGACATTAGTGAATCTGATGGGATTTTATGACAGCAATTATATGCTCACCATTTGACGAGCTTTTTGTTTCATACTTTTTATTGAATTCAAATTTCACCTGCCATAGCGGAATTCAAGCTCATTTCTCACAACCTGGGGATCTGGATTAGTGGTCCAGTGACATTATCACTGCACCACCACTTTTCCCTGTCAAATATAAAAACTATAAAACCCAAATGAAAGGGATAATTTATAATGAATAATTAAAGTACATTGTAACTTTTAAGTATTCCTTATGTTCACCCATTACTTACTGTTCGCTGTATACTTGATGTTATGAGTGCTTGCAGTCATTGTTGTATGAAAGGAAGAAATTCTAAACTGCATGTCTCGTGGCCCTCATGTACTTTACAGCTAATTGAGTACTTATTAAAGTGTTGTTATTGCGATAAAGTAGTTCAATGTGGCAGCCAATTTCTGTATTGCAAAATATAAAAAGCAGTAATGAGATAATGACCACATAATCCCGGAGAACTCTTCTGTAAGAAATGACATGAAATTGCTTATGATAACCGCAAGGGAAGGTAGGGCTCTCATGTTTATATCTCATCTGAAAGATGGCACCTGTAACAGTGCAACGTAACCTAATTGCTGCACGTAGTTTATGTTCTCATGTGTCTACTGTGACCTTAACCAGTCACCTTCAGCCTCAGAGGTGAAAATGCCGTAGTGACACTGGCAGTGGTTGCCAGCATGTCAGAGTGTTTTGATGAACTTCCTGATTAAAAAAAACTATGCTGAAGTACATTTTATGTCTGTCAGTGGCAGAATGAATTAAATCAGTGAAGCTAACAAAAAGCAACTGGGCACAGAGTGGCATGATAGCTCAGTGACTAGCACTGCTGCCTCACAACACAAGGGACCTGCATCGGGCGACTGTCTGTGTGGAGTTTGCACATTCTCCCCGTGTCTGTGTGGGTTTCCTCTGGGTGCTCTGTTTTCCTCTCTCAATCCAAAGATGTGAAGGCCATGCTAAATTGCCCATGGTGATAGGTGTAAATGCCGGGTTTGGGTTTGGGTGGGTTACTCTTCTGAGGGTCGGTGTGGACTTGTTGGGCCGAAGGGCCTGTTTCCACACTGTAGGAAATCTAATCAATCAGATATTTACACAATGACAAGTCCTGGCTGAACCATCAGCATGGTCTCCACTGGAGCCATTTCAGACAAGGCACAGCTTCCAGAACTGAGTGCAAGTCAACTCCCTGAAGCTGTGTTTCTGGACTGGCTCTCAGTAATGGCAAATGTCTTAGCATTCACCACTTGTGAGATTGCATGATCTCATCCAGCATGTCTCATTTTGAAATAATGTGACCAATTCAATTCATAGTAAGGAGGTGATGTTGAACTCGTATAAAATCTCGGTAGACCTCAGCTGAAGCATTGTGTGCAGTTCTAGTTGCTTCATAGTAGGAAAGGTATGAAGGATAACAGTTTAAATGCCTAACTTACATGCCACAATTAGTTCAAAGAGTCAAGACAAGTGGTGAGCTGCCAAATATTCAGATTCTCACTCCTTATTAGGAGAGGATTCTGACTCTGACTGCCTGAGGGTTTTTTTATTCACTTTTTGGGACGTGGGCATCTCTGGATGGCTGGCATTTTTTTGCCAATTTAGTGATTGATTGACTACTCCCAAGCCCCTGGACTGGTATTGGTGGCTGTCATTGACTTACCTTGATGGGACTTTCTGTGCGAAAGCTATCTCTCTTGACTTGACTGAAGCCTGCTGACATTCGTTGTATCTGCACTCAATTACAAAGGAAAGCAAGGATGCTGTGAGTATCCAGGTAGGCTTGGAAAGATTGATTATTATGACAGCTAGCAAAGTACCAAGACCAGTCCATGAGCTGGGGAATGTCCTTGAGTGCACAGTGTTGCGATTGCAGCATTACAATAATACTTGTATGCGCAGCCTAAGGCGCATCACTGATGTGTAAAAGTGATAGTCAGAGATGTGCCATTCGGATTCTTTGAGGCTGGAAAATGTTGACTGTCAGTGTCTGTGAACATGGGGTGCCAATGGTCAGTGTTCATGGAGCATGCCTCGAGATATTGGTGTCCAGTTCCCAACATGGAGCTTCTTCAGACCAAGTTGCAAGTTTAATTTGCAAATATCTCGTCTGACATATCACATTTCCTTGACATCTTGTTGTTTAGTGATAGGAAGGTGAATATTGATAAGGCAAATTGAGCTGCTAACAAAGTATTAAACAAGCAAAAATCCCATTCAACTGGTACCTTGCTGCTGCAGAGTGAGAAATTGGTGATGCCGCTTGTCAAAACCATAAAAGATGGAGGGAGATACTCCTGAGGTTGAGATTGGCGTTGTGGATGTCTTGTGGATGATTTTGCCACAGATTTTGCTTTTGACCATGTACAATTCCACCCGACTTGACTGCTGACCTGGAATATCACTCAACTTTGAGTTAAAAACAAAGTTCATTTTATGCATCATGTTCTTCAAAATAAATTAAATTAGATGGATTGAAATTGCTGATGTGAATGATTCATGATTTTTGATTATTAATCTCATTTCTTTGATATTGACAATCCCGATGAAGTACAGTAAAACCACTGTATCCTTAAAATTATAAATCACTAATTCGCCTATCCCTGCCAAAAATGAGCAACCACAAAATTCAACATCCACTGGCAAAAATTAGGATTTTTAACTCATCTTTTATGAGCTCTGTACTTGCCAATTTCATCATTTGTGGGTGTTCTCAGGAATGGAATGCTCACAAATTCAAAGGAATGACTTTAATTTTTAATTACGGCATTTAATTGCATTGGTCTCAATGTTCATGCGTGAAGAAAACTAGACATAGTATTTGATACATCAGGAAATTTTCTTTCTAATATTTGGAAGTACAGCAGTGAACTTTAGAGCTGGGATTAGATTATACAATTCTATTTTAGTTCATGCAAACTCTGGAGTTTTTATTTTAAAAAGGTATAATTTCAGATATATTTTCAGTAAAACCTTTCCCTCTCAAATTCCATTCAAATAATGTACAGTGGAAGTCTGATATAATGTGCTTCAATATACTGTGGATCTGCTAATAGTACAGGAACATCATGGCTTCCAACTTCCTCCTAAGCCTGTACTGTCCTTCCACCCTCTCACCACATGCTCTGAATCCCTACTTAGCACTCTTACCTCATTTGCTCTTGCATGGAATCATTTAACTGTACTTTTGTTAAAACAGGGTCCCATTTTTAGGCACATAAAAACCATTTTAGAAAGGCCTTTTACTTGTCTCACTACACTTCAATGGCACCTAAGTGCCCTAGTAACAAGACCTTTAGCCTTTAATGCAGATTGGAAATGTTCTGGTCATGTTGAGAAGTCAAGGCATCAGCAGAGCCTCTTTAATGTTGAAGTAAATTCAAGCTTTCAACTAAAACTGAGTTTCATAGTCTGCAAGTAACGTCACATTAAGTGGCAACTTATTCAGCTTTGGATTCAGATAAGTGCCTGAGGTGCCAGCATGGATTCCATTTCAGAAATGGTTGAGGAAGAGACTCAATAATTCACACTATTTTAACATTGCAATGTATAATCAGAACCTTGACAACAGCTTCTAAACAACGGCTTTTAGACAGCCTTCACTTTCCATGCACAATCAGGTGCTGATTTTTGACAGATAAATACAGGAAAAATGCATTAGCCAAATGATAATAAAAAGTGACTGATGGATGATGTAGCCAGTCATTCAGCAAGAAAGCATTCAGCTAAAAAGAAAATGACCCTTAAAAACTGGTCGTGTAATTTGATGTGCGAGGTATTGGCTAGGTTTTGGACCAAGGGCAGGAGACGTCAGTTTAAAAGTGACTAACACACTGAGGAATCAGGTACATTTCTGCAGCTACTCTTTCAGCAAGAACATATCCATCTTAAAAGAAGCTAATGTTTAAAAGCCCTAAATAAAGGCCTGTTGTAAAGGACAATTTTTTAAAACAATGATCCAAACGTTGCCTCCACAGCATTCCACAGATTTTTGGAACCGGACACAACATGAAAAGCTTACCAGTTTGTTACAGACAAAGTGCATTTTTAAAAAAAAATCAGTCAACAAATACCAGTAACAATTAAACCTCACAGTAATTGCATTGAACTAAATTTTAAAGGACTTGCCTCAACTAATAGATTACCTTGGACAGAAATAATACACAGAGGCTAACAAGCCATGGAAACCCTGTGTCTGGGTGTGCACCCTTATTGTTCAGAAATTCTAATCCAAGAATTGTTTCATTATAGGAAAGCTTGATACTGACTGAGCTATAATGTTTCCCATCAAAACAACTTGAAATGTCAGTGGTCTTTCCATGAACCCAGAATGTGAGATTTTTGCAGTATTTAAGAAGGTACAGAAAGCAAGCACACCCAGCTGATTTAGCAAGATAGCCAATGATTTGGCTGGTTTCTACATTTAGCACTAAACTCTGCTAACGTTGTAAAGCTTCATGCAAACCCAGAAATACAAATCTATAAGACCAATAAAGGGAATGAATAGATATCTTTAACTAACACAACTCTATTGACAAAATGATGTTCTCAATGGTGGGTTCAAATTGGTATCCATTGGTCCAAATGTCAAATATGTCTGCACAGTCCTGTTTAAAAGCAAATTACAAAGAAAGCTGTTGGACTCGTGTAAGATTGACGTATTTGATGGAGGACATTGTAGGATTTGTTCTTATGGTTCAATTAATCCAGGTATCTGCATCATGCTCATGACACGCAAAGATAATGTCCTTTTCTGCTCTGTTTTATTTTTGATTAGTTCTAAACAACTTTAATTGGTCAAATGGTTGAGTGAGTTGCTGCAGCCAGTTCTAAGCAAGGGTTTCGGAAAAGAAAATCTTTCCCTTTCATGAAAAAAAATGAAGCACTTGGACATAGTGTTGTTGTTGATATGCATGTGCTTGTTTGACATTGCTGAACTATGCACCAAAGTACAGTTGAAATCACAGACTTTGTATCACCTCACTACATCATGATAATTTAAATGTGACATAATTGTTGGAATTTATATTCATTGAAGTTTGCAACTCACACAGTTTATTTCTGTTTTAACAGCAGCATATATGCTCAAATAGATTGTGGAGTCCTCAAGGACCAGCTCTCAAAGATGGATTTCCAAATGAAATTGAATCTCCAACTTCCTGCATATCTCTGATACATGGATAGAATATTTTCTATGCATGCTTCTGCAAGTGCGTGTAAGCATTTTCTTAACAATCTTAATGGGCTCCATCCTGCAGTCAAATTCACTTATGAAAAGGATAGTCAAATGACTCCTTCTAATGGGAGAAGATGACATAGAGGTAATGTCACCAGACCGATAATCCAGAACCATAAACAAATGATCTGGAGAATGAATTTTGAATCCCGCCATAAAATTTTAATTCAATAAAAATCTGAAATTAAGACCTAACTTAATGGTGACCATGTAACCACTTTGACCATAGTACAAGCCATTTGGTTCACTAATGTGCAGAAGGGAAGTAATTTTGCCATCCTTACGTGGGTGTAGCCTGTATACATGACTCGAGATCCATAGCAATATATTTGATTCTTAACAACTGCTTGAAATAGCCCAGCAAGCCACTCTTTTATCAATCTGCTACAAAGTCTGAAGAATGGAATGAAAATGGATAGACCTATTGCCCTACACAACACTGTTGACCCTGCAGAGTCCTTCTTACCAATATCTGGCAGCCAAATTGGGAGAGCTGTCCCTCAGTTCAGTCAAGAAACAGCTGAGCATAGCCGTACTCAAGGCATCACATATTACAAATAATGGCCTAGACATCACCATCACTATCACCATCCCTTGATATGTTCTGTTCTACTGGCTGGACACAGCCAGCAGAGGCAGCAGCACAGTGATATACAGTCAGCAAGAGGTTACACTGGGAATCCTCCACAATAAGTCCAGACCTCATGAAAGTTTGTGGTATCAGATCAATATGAACAAGGAAACCTTAGTACATATTGGCTCAGTGGTTAAAACTGCTACCTCATAGGGCTAGGGATCTGGATTCGCTTCCAGCCTTGGATCACTGCATATTCTTCCCATGTCTGTGTGGGTTTCCCCCAGGTGCTCTGATTTCCTCCCATAGTAAAAGATATGCAGGTTAGTTGAATTAGCCATGCTAATATTTCTGATAGAGTTCAGGGATGTGTGGGTTAGGTGCATTAGTCTGGGGAAATGTAGAGTAATAGGGTAGGGGAATGAGTCTGGGTTGGATACTCTTTGGAGGGTCGGTGTGGACTTGTTGGGCTGAATGGCCTGTTTCCGCACTGTAGGGTTTCTATGATTCTATGACTATGCATTAAATGTGTTGTGATTATTTTCTTTCTTTCATGGAGGATTCAGTAGCAGGAGTAGGCTATTGAACTCCACCAATCAATCAGATCATGGTTTATCGGATTGTGTTCTCACTTACACTTTCCTATCTCTACCCCATAATCCTCAACTCCCTTGTTTAACAAAAATAAATCTATATCAGCATTGAATAAATGTAAAGGCTCAGCCTCTACTACCCTCTGGGGAAGAAATTTCCACAAGATAACAATCCTCTACTGATTGAGCTACTCAGGTGCCATAGGTTCAGGGCATGTTGAGATTGTAGAATTTGCAGAGGACATGGCTGAGGCTATTATTTTAGATGCATTTATGAGGGGGTTGGATACATTTATGACTGAGAAAGGAATAGAATTTATTTTTTATATTCATTCAGAGAGATGTGGATTAATGGTTGGGCAGGCCAGCATTTATTGCCATTTTTAGTTGGCCTTGGGGAGGTGGTAGTGAGCTTCCTTCTTGAACCATTGTGGCCAATTTTGTGTGTGTGGACTGACAATACTGTTAGGGAGAGAGTTCCAGGATTTATACCCCACAACTTTGAAGATGATGTGACACATTTCTGAGTCAGGATGGTTTGAATGGGAAATTGCAAGTGATGGTGTTCTCATGCATCTTCTGCTTTTGTCCTTCGAGATGACAGTGGTCTTTGGTTTGGAAGTTGATGTCTAAGGAATTCCTGCAATGCATCTTCTGGATGGTCCATACTGCTGCAATAGTGCAATGGTTTTGGAGGGACTGAATGTTTGTGGATATGGTACCAATCAATTGAGCTGGTTTGTCCAGGATGGCAACAAGCTTCTTGAATGTTGTTGGGGCTGTGCTTATCCAGGCAAATGGGGAGTATTCCATCACACTCCTGACATGTGCATTATTGATGGTGGACAGGCTTTAGGTGAGTTTTTCTCTATAGGATTCTAAACGGCTGACATGGTTTTGCAGCCTTACTATTAATATGGCTAGTCCACTTTAGTTTATGATCATTTATAGATAGTGGAGGATTCAGTGATGGTAATGCCATTGAATGTCAAGGTGAAATCTTTAGACCTTCCCTTGTTGGATATGACCATTGCCTGGCACTTGTGTGATGTAAATGTTAATTGCTACTTTTACTAATTCCTTATATGGCTTGTTCTGGAGTGTCAGAGCCTTTGCAGTGTCAAGTGCCTGCAGCCATTTCTTGATATTACATGGAGTGAATTGAATTGGTCAATGACTGGCCAAAGACTGGATGCTGGGGATCCAAGGAAAATGCCGAGATGATGATCCATTCTGCACTTCTATGTGAAGATTGCTGCAAATGCTTCAGCCTTGTTTTTGGACTGATACTTTGCGATTGCTCACCATTGAGGATAATGATACTTATGGAAGTTAATTCTCCCATGAGCTGTTGAATTGTCCACTACTGTTTCTCACTGAACTAGATCTCATCTGCTGGTTTTGGAATCATTAAATTTGTCTATCACTTGCTGCTTATGTTGTTTGACACGCAACTTAACACCCCATTTTTAAGTATGCGTGTTGCTGTTCCTGGCATGCCTGCCTGTACTCTCCTTGCTTGATTCCCTTGCTTGATGATGGTGATAGACTGGAGGCCATTAGGTTTCAGAATGTGTTGAAATACAATTTGGATGCTGATGGCTCACATTGCTTCATGAATAATGAGTTTTGATCTGTTCAAAGCCTCTCCATTTAGATCAATGACAATGTCATACGCATATTCTCAATATGAAGATGGAACATTGTCTCTAGAGGTCTCACTAAGGATTAACTGGTAAAGAGGAGGCCAAGTATGTTTCTCCCTGTTGTTGATTCCCTCACCAACTGCCACTGAACCAATCTAGCAGCAATATCTTTTAGAATTCAACAAGCTCTTGTAAACATGGTGCTGCTGAGCCACTCTTGGTAGTGGACATTGACAACCTCATCCAGAGTACATTGTACACCCAAGTGATATTCAGTTGGGAGCAGCATTAATTCATCAGCCAAGTGGACGCAGTATCTGGTAATCAGTCAGACGTTTCCTTGCCCATATTTGAGCTGACACCATGAGACCTGCTAACTAAAATCAAGCTGTTGCAGTTGCTAGAAATCTGAAACAAAAACAGGAAGAGAGAAATGGAGGTAACATTTGTCATCAAATAAGACTAAGACTGAGGAACTGTTTCTCTCATCACAGACAGTGACTGATTTGCTATGCACTTCCAACTTTTTTCTATTTTTACTTCTAATTGCCCATTGTGGTTCCTGAACAAATGCAAAAAAAAAACCCAAGGAAATTCATCAGGTTCACAAAATACAACAAAAGTGCATCAATGAGGATGCAGTAATGGATGAGCGATTGCAGTGAATGACAGAATTCCACAACAGGTACTCCACTGGAGTGAAATTAAGAACCCATGAAATTAGTTTTGCAATGGTTCAGAATCATCCACTGTAGATTTCATGTCTATGTGTTTAATTTACAATTAGGAACAACCTTAAATCTTCTATGTGTGAAATTGTGCAACTGTGAAAGGCCATTCCAAAAGAAAGTTTTGCACACTAACATTTTTTACTTGATGAAACTAGAAAAATTGTTGTTAGTCAGTTATATAGCCTACTGCAGTGTAACATAAACTTACTTCATTTGGAAGGTAACATTATTTCTTATCTAATATTAATGTGGTTAATCAGTCTTAAGGTAATATAGTTTTTAAAATCTTACTATTAAATAATAAATTTCCTTTTGTTACTCGAGTATGCGCCTTTTCTGTTGAAGACATTTCTGTGGTTAATCCTTCACCCCTTAATACTATGAACACTATAGACCAGTCTTACAAGAAGGGTTAATGGCAATAAATTTACCCAAAGAAGATTCTATCATAATAAAGTGCGAGCTGTGGACATCTCTTAAAACTTCTTTTGAGAAAGGAAAAGAATTAACTCTTCAAGCAAGCAACTGTGGCTTAAGATTTCAACTACACGGGTATGCTCCATTCAACCTGTGTACTTTGAGGCTCCTGGACCTCAAGCATGTATGACAAGTGAATGGATAATACTTCCATGTTCCTAATCCCACATTCTGAATTGTCCACCATTCTCCTGCACAGCATTTCTAAAGTCAACACACTTTGCAGTTCCGGGCGAAAGTTAGGACTGCAGGTGATGGAGATTAGAGTCGTGAGCGTGGTGCTGGAAAAGCACAGCAGGTCATACAGCATCCAAGGAACAGGAAAATTGACCCTCATCAGGAAGGACTTTGGCTGAAACAACAATTTTCCTGCTTCTCGGATGCTGCCTGACCTGCTATGCTTTTACAGCACCACACTCTCAACACTTTATAGTTTCACTCACTCTTTTTCGAGCAGGCACCTAACAATCCATATGGCAAACAAACAACCACCTTCATCCCCAGCCTATTGCACTCTTATACATATGTCACACAATCACTTTCCTGTAATGTTATATTTCACCCCTCATCTCATCTGCACAGACCCATGATGAATACACAAACCCTTCTGTACTTCCTTCTTGAAGAATAAAAGTGCATAATTTGGTGAGAGGTGGAAACCCATTAAAGGGGAATGTTGTACTCCCATGACTTTAATGGCAATCGACAATTGTCACTTATCTTCTCCACCTGGAAGGAGGTATTGTTTGAGAATGGTGTAAATGTAAGCAGTAAACTGAGATAAAAACCTGGGCTTCCTGAGGCATTGATATTCAGGTACATTAAGAGATCTAATTCCCTACTTGCAATCATCTTGATGGCACTTGCAAGTTGCTAACAGGTCAGGAAGCAGGCTCCTACATTGGGAAATCTCGGATTTAACCAATTCCTATTGACTTCCAAATGACCTTTTTAACTACTTGCCCAACGTATTGAACGTTGTTCCCTACTCTTCCTCTGTCCAGCCACAGGGAAAGCCTAAAGAGAATGGAATCATTGTGGGAGCCCAGCTTGACATCAACTTCAGGTTGCTTCCCAACTCACGTGCATCCAAAACCTGCACATTGTGTTTATATTGTTGACACTGACACTTGAATTCATGAAAATTCAATTATCTATAATTTTGTTAATATTGCCAAATCTAAATGGCTGTCACTGTAAAAATCCAATGGCTGTTGTGATGATATGTCATTCTAAAATTCTGTCAATATTGTATAAGCCTATCTGGCACCAACTTGCTCTTTGCAGTGCTATCTAACCTGACGTTGCTTCAGTCTAGTATGTTTGGTAAAGGATCAGCAGGAGCGCACTCACCCAAGTTGTCAGAAAGCTGTGGTATACACTCTGGATAATTGTGGACTAGATTAGTAGTTAACTGAGTTTCATTGTTTTTCTTTCTTCTTTAGTATCATTCCTTTGAATTTTGATGATTATATATTTAAGATCTATTTTATATTAATGTTTGTGCTTGAAAGTTCTGTTTATTTTTGTAAATCTGTCAAAATATTAAATTTCTAATAAAAATATCTTTAAAAAAAAATGTCACTTCAGGTCTTGAGGTCATATTTTTCAGTTGGCAGGCCAGTGCAGTTCTGAGGTAAATGCTGGTGAAGGGAGATGTTATCTTGGGGGTCCATCTTCTTCTAAGTTCCAGGGTGGCATGGTGGCTCAGAGGTTAGTTATGTTGCCTCACAGCACCAAAGAGCTAGGTTCAATTCTACCCTCAGGCGACTGTGTGGGTTTCACATTCTCCCTAGGTCTGTGTGGGTTTTCTCTGGGTGCTCCAGTTTCCTCCCACAGTCAAAAGATGTGCAGGTTAGGTGGATTGGCCATACCAAATTGCACTTAGCACCCAGGGATGAGTGGACTGGATGGATTAGGAAATTAAGAGCTACAGGATGGGGTAAGAGACAGGGTTTGGGTGAGAAGAGTTTCGGAGGGTCGGTGTAGACTAAGTGGGCCAAATGACCTGCTTCCACACAGTAGGGATTACTTAGAACATAGAACATAGAACAATGCAGCACAGAACAGGCCCGTCGGCCCATGATGTTGTGCCGAACATTTGTCCTAGCTTAAGCACGTATCCATGTACCTATCCAATTGCCGCTTAAAGGTCACCAATGATTCTGACTCTGCCACTCCCACAGGCAGTGTATTCCATGCCCTCACCACTCTCTGGATAAAGAACCTACCTCTGACGTCCCCCCTATACCTTCCACCCTTCACCTTAAATTTATGTCCCCTTGTAACACTCTGTTGTACCCTTGGGAAAAAGTCTCTGACTGTCTACTCTATCTATTCCCCTGATCATCTTATAAACCTCTATCAAGTCACCCCTCATCCTTCGCCGTTCCAATGAGAAAAGGCCTAGCACTCTCAACCTATCCTTGTACAACCTTTTCTCCATTCCAGGCAACAGCCTGGTAAATCTCCTCTGCACCCTCTCCAAAGCTTCCACATCTTTCCTAAAGTGAGGTGACCAGAACTGCACACAGTACTCCAAATGTGGCCTTACCAAGGTCCTGTACAGCTGCAACATCACCTCACGACTCTTGAATTCAATCCCGTTCAATCTGCTAATGAACGTTAATACACCATAGGCTTTCTTACAAGCTCTATCCACCTGAGTGGATTATATGATAAACCCAAAGAACAAAGCTAAAGGTCATTGTTATAACCTTGTATGGCAGGAAGCATTTCATTGGTTTCAGTTCTTCTGGAGAATAATGTGGCAGGGCACCTTAATTAAAAGCGGAGCAGTTGACATGCCAGATGAGAAAAAACAATTTTTAACAGCTCTGCTGTTTCAGAACAGCTCATATTACTGTCCAAGTGTTATCGATTACATCATTCATTATCTCAACTTAACTTGGGGCAAAGCATTTTCTGAGAATGAACAGCTCCTTCAAGACACTTGGTGTTAGGATTCCTATTACTATGACAAAATTGTATTTACTGCTGTTACTTCAGCGAAAAAAATCCTAAAGGAATGGCGATCTCCACTACTAAGACCTATAGGTTAATCTGAATAACCTCAAAAAAATGAGTATAGTGACTATAACGCACAATTAATTCATGCGTGTTTATAGCCACAAAGACAACAATCAATCCTGCTTACTGCTGGTCAGGATTACCACTTACAGCCAACATCATCTCTAATGTCCATTGGTTCCATGCATCATTGGAGTGTCCAATATTGTAATTCCCAACAAAGCCAGGCTGAACTTCTTAAAGGAAAAACGTAGTGTAGCTGCTGAAGGTACTCAGGGCATTATCCATTTTGTGCTCTGGCAGAATCAACAATACTTGACTGTGGGAGAGTATGTACACCAAGATTTAGGAATGCTGCACAGGTAGCCTTGGATGAAGAGATGAAGGAGCTGACAGTTTCTATAACTGCATGAGTACACATTGTTCTGCAGATAAATACTCAAAATGTCAGGGCAAGATCAAGCATTAGAGGTCACTATTAACAATTAAAACCCAAAGACTTGGAAAGGGTAATGGTGCTGGAGTGGTCATAAAGCCTAGGTGAATGAATTTGCAGATGGTGCAAATTTAACTGAATAAAAATCTGGAATTAAAAACCAGCCTAATGGTGACAACTTAACGACTGTTCTTTGTAAAGTCCCATCTGGCTCACTAAAGCTGTTCGTTTAAGGGAAGGAAATCAGCTGTCCCTACCTGGTTTGCCCTACATTTATAAGATGACAACATATAAGAATGTGAGAAGGGCATTTGGCCCCTGAGCCTGCTCCAAAATTCAATAGGATTACAGGTCTTCTGTCATATTCACTTTCCTGTCCTTTCCCCATAATCCTTGATTCTCTAGTGGATGCGAACATGAGGTCCAGTTAGTAAGTTTGCAGATGACACCAAAATTGGAGGTGTAGTGGACAGCGAAGAGGGTTCCCTCAGATTGCAACAGGATCTGGATCAGATGGGCCAATGGGCTGAGAAGTGGCAGATGGAGTTAATTCGGATAAATGCAAGGTGCTGCATTTTGGGAAAGCAAATCTTAGCAGGATCTATATACTTAATGGTAAGGTCCTAGGGAATGTTGCAGAACAAAGAGACCTTGGAATGCAGGTTCATAGCTCCTTGAAAGTGGAGTCGCAGGTAGATAGGATAGTGAAGAAGGCGTTTGGTATGCTTTCCTTTATTGGTCAGAGTATTGAGTACAGGAGTTGAAAGGTCATGCTGCGGCTGTACAGGACATTGGTTAGGCCACAGTTGGAATATTATGTGCAATTCTGGTCTCCTTCCTATCGGAAAGATGTTGTGAAACTTGAAAGGGTTCAGAAAAGATTTACAACATTGTTACCAGGGTTGGAGGATCTGAGTTACAAGGAGAGGCTGAACAGGCTGGGGCTATTTTACCTGGAGTGTCGGAGGCTGAGGGGTGACCTTATAGAGGTTTACAAAATTATGAGGGACATGGCTAGCATAATTAGACAAAGTCTTTTCCCTGGGGTCGGGGAGTCCAGAACTAAAGGACATAGGTTTAGGGTGAGAGGGGAAAGATATAAAAGAGACCTAAGGGGTAACTTTTTCAGGCAGAGGGTGGTACGTGTATGGAATGAGCAGCCAGAGGATGTGGTGGAAGCTGGTACAACTGCAACATTTAAGAGGCATTTGGATGGGTATATGAATAGGAAGGATTTGGAGGGATATGGGCCGGGTGCTGGCAGGTGGGACTAGATTGGGTTGGGATATCTGGTCGGCATGGACGGGTTGGACCGAAGGGTCTGCTTCCATGCTGTACATCTGTACGACTCTCTGACTGTCTATGATCAAGAATCTATATTTCAGCCTTAAATATACACAAGGATTCTTCCTCATAGCTCTCTGTGGTAAAGAGTTCCAAAAGCTCACAACTGTCTAAGAGGAGAAATTCATCCTCATCTCAGTCATAAATTGCTACCCGTTCATTCTGAGACTACACCTTCTTCCACTGGACTTGCACATGAGGGGAAACAACCTCTCAGCATTTACCCTGTCAAGCCCTTTCTGAATCCTTTATGTTTCACTTCTCATTGTTCTAAATTCCAGGGAATCCCAACCTGCTCAATCTTTTTTATAAAATAATCTCTCCATATCAGGGTTAATCCAAATGAACCTTCTTTGAATTGCAACAAAAGCAAAAATTGCTGGAAAATCTCAGCAGGTCCAGTACCATCTATGGAGAGAAATCAATGTTAATGTTAAACAAAATTAACATTTTGGATCCAGTGACCCTTCTTCAGAAGTCTGGGTTTTCAGCATCCACAAATGTTTCATTTCTTTTGTTCTCTGAACTGCCTCCAATCGAATAATATCTTTTCTCTAGGATGGCACTGATCAGTTTTCCTTGCAGCAGAATTTTGTATGGAACAGGAGGCAGCACAAATAAAATTAAGGGAGATAGGTATGCTCGCATTTTTTGACATTTGTTCATTGTTTTGAAAAGACAATGCTGTCATCGTGGTTAACTTGATCATTTCCCCTATGACCATCAGCATTAAATGTTTGATGAGGGGTTCCAGATATCAACCTCCTTTTGTTCTATGTCTTCTCCACCATCCCTTAATCTCTTCTGACATAAAACCAGAAAATGGTGTAATCATGTACTTCTTTGCTTCGACTCACTGTTCACGACCATTCAAGCTTTGTTCATTTATGATTTCAAAAATGTAAGAACTGCAACACTCCCACATTCTCAATTGAGGAAGAGGAAAAAGGAAGTGAAGGTGCAGCATATTATATCTCAATCTCATAAACTGCTATCACAAGCTCAGATACAGAAATGGTGCGTATAATGTATAGGATAGAGGAGGTCTCTGGATGCAGGAAAACTCCGTGCATGAGTGCTCTGCTGCCAGTGTAGGAGGAAAGGATAGTAAAGGTGCCATTTCACTGGTGGGTGATAGTACACACACGTTCTTCAGTTAAGCACTCTGATGGTGCTGAGCTGCTCAAACCAGCTGATGGGCATATGTCTCAAAATCAGGACTTCCTGCCAGGATATCAGCATTCAATAATCAAGGAGCATACTTGGCATAATTCAAAACCTTTACACAGGGCTTGAAGTGCATCCTTTCTAAGTGGTGACCACCTCTATTAGCATCCAATTATACAGTGTTTGATGGCTGATATTTCAGCCTCCATTGTGGAAATAGCAATGGGTTTGTGATTAGAACCAGCATATAAAATCAGAACAGAACAGTCTCAGTGAGAAAAGGAGTTCTTTCTTGGGCAGACTGGATCCAGAAACATGCAGTTTGCAATTGCTGTCCCAGAATTGGACATAATTACACTATGAAAGTGGAAAAGAACCAGAGTTCTACAATTAAGGGTCAAAAATCTCCAGACCTGTCATAGGATGTAACTATTTGATAAATCACCTGTCTGAGTACAACTGACCCTGTCAGTGCTCCTAATATTAAAGTGTCAAAAGTGAGAAAGTGGTTGGTTCTCGAGTAATGGCTTTCTTAACCTTGGATCACAATGTTTAAAAAAGCACTTTACGTTGTTGTCTTGAAATTATGCTGGACTCCTCTGAGTTTTTGATGCAGCTCTGGGAATATGGGATTAGCTCCTAGACATTTCCATACTCCAGTTTAAAGAAGCTTTTTTGGAATTTCAACCTTTGGGCATAATTGTTTGGTTTACAAAATGATATAGGAAATTTATAGCACAGATTGAGACTATTAATTGAGAATGGCACACTGGGTAGAAACTTCCACTGGCAGCATCAATCTCACCTACCAGCTGCAACACAGCAAGAGCCCAGTTCTGCAGCTTCTGAGAAAAGTTTCCCTCGATATTCTGTCAATCAGACAGTTTTATGCCACTAGCAGATCTTTGCCTGGAATTAGCTCCCTGGAGACCCATGTGCCTCCAGAAAGAAGCTGCTAGCCACTTCACCCAATCAAGGGGCTAAGGTCCAAAAACTTGTGATTTCAAATAAACCTGTTGAACTATAACAGTATGATTTTGTCCACCCAGTCCAACACTGGCACTTCCATGTCAAATCAAGGCTGGCAGTTACTGCACTTAGCAGCGCCATACAGAAAGTCAGTGGTGCTGCTGGGAGAACAATCCTGGAGTCCACAGAGACAGAGCTAAAGTTTAACCCAATTTGCATTATTTAATGACCCTAGCATGTCCTGTCTCCTCACAGGTCTGCATTGTTTTTTTCCGGACAACTTTTCGGACATCTCCTTCTACTCCAGACCTAAGGTGTAGATGAGTTGGAAGGATACAGATACATAAATCGATAAAATTAGTGATGTAGGTTCGTAAGGTTTCAAAAAGCAAACAAAATGTTTGGTTCCATTCTCAAACCTTAACAAAAACAGATAATTTCAGTTAAACTTGTACAAACCTTCTTTGATGTATTTGGACCACACAGTTGGGTTTCCAGATGATAGAAGGGATATAAAAAGACTGGAGAAGATGCAAGAAAGATTCATATGCAAAAAGCTTTAATTGGGTTGCTTTAGAATAATGGTCTTATTTGTGAGGAGGACAAAAGTTATTGGCTATGAATATGCTGTGGCCATAAATAAATCTCTTAGGGAATTCAGCAAAAACTTTGTTTATCCAACATTAATTACACCCTTGCCCTTAAAGGACACAAGCTAAATACCACCCCTCAGGATCTGCAAGCATAGAGTCTGGGTTGATGAATAAACTTAAAATGTTCATCCTTAACTTTCCCACAGCAGCTTCAACCACGTTACACCACAATGCCTGGCGGACAATGAATATATTTTCTCTAAAACATCCCATTTGCACCATGAAGTAAAATCCATTTGTTTTTCTCTATATTGGCAGATGGTCTGCTCCTCTGTTAAGTCCCTGGAATCCAGATGAGATTATCACAATGAGCATGAATTAAAGATTATACTGTTGGTGTCACACTAAGAGGTTACTATCACTGGACAATACATTCAAATAAGATTTCAGACATTCATATTGTTTGGATTAGATTAAGTTATCCTTCTCTTGTCTTAGGTTAACTCTTGTTTCTTCAGCTGCTTTGTAATTTCATCCACTAATAATAATGACTAACATTTAGCACTTTAAACAAATGAATGTTCCATGGCCTCTTACAAAAGCATTGGAAAACAAAATTCCATATTAAATTACATAAGGCAATAGCTGGGAAGTTGGCCAAATGTTTGGTCAAAGAGATGTTTCAACAAGTTCCTTAAAGAGAGGAAGAGCGATAATCAGGGAGAAAATTTCAGAGTTTAGGGTAAACGCAACTGAACACACCATTATAAGCAACTAAGAATTTTTTGAGGGGTTATGAGGTGAGTAGATGAGGGAAGTGCAATTGATGTTATCCATGTGAACTTTAGAAAGGTGTTGACAAGGCCTTGCATAGCAGATCAACTAAGAAGCTAAAAGACCAATGGGATCTAGGTCAATTTGGCAAATTGGATCCAAAAATTGGATTAGTGGCAGACAGCAGAGAGTGTTGGTCAAAGGGTGTTTTTGTGACTAGGAGCTTGTGTCCAGTGGTGTTCCACAGGCTTCAGTGCTGGGACTCTTGTGATTTTTTTTGTGTACATTAATGATCTATGGTGTGGACGTGCCAGTGTTGGACTGAGGTGGACAAAGTTAAAAATTACACAACACCAGGTTTTGGTGCAACAGGTTTATTTGAAAATACAAGCTTCTGCAAATGTATCTGCAAACGCAAATCTGCAAATGCAAATTCACCCCAGAGAGTTATATGTGTATGTATGGGGTGAATTTGCATTTGCAGATGCATTCTATTTTGTTCAAAAAGCACACAATTTGTAGGCAGTTAGTGCATGTGACATTTTAAGAATTCCTACTTTCTGACTCAAGTTGGAATGCAGACAGATTCAAACCTAACAACTTTAATACATTGTCTGAGCTGAGATGTTACCTATTTTATCTACATACTGATAAAACCTTAAGTTATCTCGAGGCTGTGAATTGAAAGAAATTTTGGGTTTAATATATGAATCAATCATAACCTGAATCCCCATTCTAACTGATTAAAGACTAAACATCAATCTAGGTTTGTTCAATACATGGCATCAGTTGCATGACACTTTGAGATTGTACTATAAATTCTGTGTCTAATGGATCTGCCCCACTAGGTACCTAACAAAGGAGCAATGCTCTGAAAGCTTGTACTTACAAATCAACCTGTTAGACTACAACCTGGTGTTGTATGATTAATGATTTAGACATGAATGTAAAAGGTATAGTCAGTACATTCACAGATGATGGCGATTTTGGTGGTATGGTAAATAGAGAGGAGGAAAGCCTTAGAATCCAGGACAATACAAACAGATTGGTCACTTGAATTGAACAGTGGCAAATGAAATGTAATCCTGAAAAGTGTGAACTGATGCATTTTGGAAGGACTAACAAGTCAAAAGGTCACCACAGGGTGTCCAAGTACTTTATGATCTATATGTCCTTATTTACTATTTTCTGCCTAAACAAAGCTCTTCACTGTACTTAGCTACATGTGACTACAATAAATCAAATCAAACCTTAACTCACTATTCAGGACAAAGCAGATGAGTTGATTGTAATGCCAACCTTCAGTATTCACTTTCTACATCACATCTATCTTGTCTGCAGTGTGTATTTTATGACAAAGCACTGGAGAAACTTAGAGAAACTCCTCTCACGGTATCCTTTGAACAGACAATCTCTACCATTTCAACAGAGGAACTTGTTGCCCACTAAGTCACACATCCCTTCAAAGTCACTGACTCAAACTCCTGCAAATCCCTGTGCAGCTGCACTGTCAGTGTACCTTCAACCAACAGTGGTTCAAGAAATGGCTCACCATTACCTTCTCAGGAGCACTTAGTGATGGTTGGTAAATGCTGATCTTGCGAGCAAACTGGGGTAAACAGATGAGATAAGTTACCTAAGTCCAAAGAAGGTCTTAAGCAATATTCCTCACTATCAAGTAAGATAACAAAGAGCAGAATGGTGATGAACTACAGTTTGTAGTTGATCAGCATATCCAAGCAAGATCTAAGGATTGGAATGGTGCAGAAAAGAAAATACATCTAATGCTAACTGGTTGCAAAACAGGAAATGAAGATTTTAGAAAGAATAAAAGATTTTTTTTCAATACATTGCAGATAAAATAATGCAAGGAAATAAACTTGGTCTTCTAAAATCTTGGGAATCAACAGACAGCTCAGGAATAGCATCTGTAATCCAGCCAAACTGGACTCCAGGCAGAAGTCCAGATTGATCAAGACCAATTATAATTTTGCTCTAGCTCATTGATAGCACATGACCTCCAAGCCAAAAGGAACTGTGGGTTCAAGCCAGACATTTGAGCACATAATCATTACAATATTCATGGGATTTTGTCTTCTGATAAGATGTCAAATTGGAAATCTGTGAGGAAGGGTGATATGTGAAGAGGGTGCGGATCGCTTCAGTGGTTGAGTGAATGGGCAAATGCAAAGCAAGTGAAATATGATATAGATAAATGTAAGGTTTTTTACTTCGGTTACAAAAAAACAAGAAAGCATCTGAATGGCTATAAATTGGAAAAGAGAGAATTGCAACAAGACCTGGCTGTCCTTGCATACCAAACAAGCATGGTGATGTCACAGGCAGTTAAGAAGACAAATGGTATGTTGGCCTTCATAGAGTCACAGAGACTTACAGCATGGAAACAGGCCCTTCAACCCAACTCATCCATACCAACCAGGTTCCTAAACTGAACTAGCCCCATTTGCCTGTATTTGGCCAATATCCATTTAAACCTTTCTTATTCATGTACCTGTCCAAATGTCTGTAAAATGTTGCAATTGTACCCGCCTCTACCACTTCCTCTGGCAGCTTGTCCCATGTATGCACCACGCTCTGTGTGAAAATGCTATCCCTTGTGTGCTTGGTGCACTGGTTAGTAATGGTAGATCACATATGATCTAGGGAGAGGTAGTCAATTGGATACAAAATTGGCTTGACAGTACAAGACACAGGATGGTGGTAGAGGTTCATTACTTTGACTGGAGGCCTGTGATCAGCGGTGTGCTGCAAGGGTTGGTACTGTGTCCATTGTTGTTCATCATTTCTACAATGGTTTGGATGAAAATAAAGGAGGCATGGCCAGTAAATTTGCAGATGATGCCAAAATTGGTGGTCTAGTGGACAATGAAGAAAGTTATTTAGAGTACAGTGGGATTTTGATCAATGGGACCATGAGTTGAAGAATGGCACATGAAGTTTAATGGTGTTGCATTTTGGTAAGACAAAACATGGCAGTACTTACATGGTTAATGGTAGATCCCTGGTGAGTGTTGTTGAATAGGGAGATATAGGTGTTCATATGTATGGTTCCTTGAGAATGGTGTCACAGGTAGATTGGGCAGAAGATGTTTGGCATCCTTGCTTTCATCAATCAGAGCGCTGATTACAGGAGTGATGATATGTTAGTGTTGTACAAGACATTGACATTGGTGAGGCCACATCTGAAGTACTGCAAACAGTTCTGGGCATCCTGTTATAAGGAGGATGTTATTAAACTGGAAAGGGTGCAAATCAGATTTACAAGGATGTTACTTGACTGGAAGGTTTGAGTTCTAAGGAGAGATTAGATCAGCTGGGATTTTTCCATAGAGCATGGGAGGCTGCTGCGTAACTTTATAGAGGTTTGTAAAATCATGAGGGACATAGATAAGATGAACAGCCAAGGGCATTTCCCCAAGGTAGGGGAGTCCAAAATTAGAGGACATAGGTTTAAGGTGAGAGGAGAAAGATTTAAAAGCAACTATGCGGTATCTGGTCAAAAAACTTGCTACAGTTTACATAGCCAACAGCTATAGCTCTGCCTTCTTCTACCTCCTTGGTCACCTCTTCATAAAAATTCAATTAAATTTACGAGACAAGATTTCCTATGCACAAATCCATCCTAACTATCTGTAATTGGTCCTTGCCTTTCCAAATACATGAAGATCCTGTCTCTCAGAATCCTCTCCAACAATATACCCACCATTGATGTTAGGCTCATTGACTTATAGTTGCCTGGCTTTTCTTTGCAACTGTTTTTAGATAATGGCTCAACATTAGCCACCCTCCAGTCTTCCAGCACCTCACCTTTGGTTATCGATGATACAAACATCTCCGCTGGTGAGATGAATATATAGTATATCTGATACATAGTGAGAGTATTTGAGTATAGTAGCAGGGACTTGTACAAAATGCACTCCACTGATGGTTTTGTCATTATGAAATATGTTTTGCTTTGTTTTTGTTATTTAGATTAATTCTGTTTCTGTGTCACTCTTCACAGTTCCCCTTGTTCTAGTACATAAGTTGCACAGAGTGAAATTCTAGGATCTTTCCAACTTTTTTGAACTAAACTAAAAGAGAGGTAACAAATAACAGTAATACTTATATTAATATGAATGGCAATATTTTAAAATTTCACTGTGCTCATCCTAAGGTGATAAGGTATTCAAGCATTTCCTATTGTTAATCCGATTTATTGTTATAAAAGCAATTTTAATCAGCAGAAAAACCTTGTAAAATTGAGAATTTTGTCTGATGGGCTGCAATGGTAAAAACAATTAATAAAACATTTGATTACTATCCATTTGCTGGGGGAGCATCATGATATTGTGACGCAGCTGAAGACTCTGAACCAATAAAGGGGATTTTAAACTAATGACTTCTTTAATAAAATCTGTTAGTGATAAGATATCCTGCTGCACACATCAAACTTGGAAGATCTGGATACACAATTGTTAACTGTCAAGTTATGTGAGATCATTGTTACTGACTGATTGATAATCATTGATGAGGAAAGAGACGCAATATTTCCAAGTTTGCTAATGACACAAAAACTAAGTGGGATTGTGAGAGGTGAGGCAAGCTGAGTGAATGGGAAAATGCATGGCAGATGAAATGTGACATGAATAAGTGTAAATTGTCCACTTTGGAAGGAAAAACTGGAAGGCTGAGGCTTATTGAAATGGTGATTGTTTGGCAGATGTTGATGTATCCCCTAGATCGGGACAAAAAGTCAAAGGGGTCGTGGTCTCAAGATATGCAACGTTCATTTCAGACTGAGATGAAGAGAAATGTCTTTCTTCAGGAAGTGCTGAGCCTGTATAATTTTCTACCTTAGAAGGCTGTGGAGGACAAATCACTGAATTTTTTTTTAAATCGAGCAGATAGATTTCTAGAGGCCTAAGGTGTCCAAGGGTTTGGGGAGACAGCAGGGATGTAGTGTCAAGATAAAAGATTAGCTATGATCTTGCTAAAAGTTGGAACGGGATCAATGGGCCAAATGGCTTGCTCCTTCTCTTACTTTGTATGTTTCAATGATAATTGTCAACTTGTAATTCCTATTAGCTTTAGTTGTGAAAAATGTACTGAAGAATGTCGAAAAATAATTAGAGGAAGCTATTATGCTCTTAAAACACACACAAGAGAATTCATATTAGTGTCTTAGCAACCACTTGTATTTATATAAACCTTTTGACAAAATATTTCAAAATGCTTCATTAGAGCTAATTGGAAATCTTCATAATTCGAATCTTCATTAGAATTGGAAACAGGGCCAAAGCTGAAGGATATAGGGCAAAGGGCAAATACATGGTCTAATTAATAAGTTTTTGAGGGGATTTTGAAAGTGGAGATAACTGGAAAGTGGCAGATATTTTTAAGGAGATGTACAGGAATGTAGATTTGAAGGCTCTGCCACCATTGGTGAAGCAGGGGCATACTATCCCAAAGTCCAAATGGTTAAGGTATAGAAAGTGAGACATTAAAAACATGAGAGATTTCAAACAAGGTTAGCATATGGAAATCAAGGTGATAGCAGAGAAATAAATGGAAACACTGATGAAAAAGATCTTCAGTGATAAGGAAATAATATGAGAAAGGAAGGCAATAATGGAGTTCTGGTATACTGAAGCTGTGTAGGATAGAGCCAGGGAGGCTCAGGAGAAGAGTAGAAAGGAAATGAACTCTGAAGGTGACATAGAAATTGATGATAATGCAGTAATTGTCTGACAAATGGGAATCCAGATGGACAATTTTACAGAGGTCAAATTAACCATTCTTGGTGAAGGATCCACTGTGATTTTTGAGCTTTGCTCATCAAACCATAAAAAATACACAGCACACAAGGAAGCCGTCCAACCGTCATGTCTTAATATTTCTTAATGTTTAAAAATTTCCTATTGCTTACTAATCCTTAATAAAGTACTTTGAGATACTGTTGCCAGCAGTGTAAAGTCAAGTTACATTGAATCTACAGTTCAGGAACAAATGATCTATGCAAGCATAAGCATCTCCAGCTTCTTTTCATCTCATTTTATCTGTTCCCTTAAGTCATTATCTAGCTGCCCCTGAAATGAGTTTATGCTATTTGAATCTATGAACCTTGAGATCATGAGTTCCACATTCTAACCTTATTTACGGGCTCTAATTTCAAAGTCATCCCAAGTGAAAATAGCTGTCCCTTTACGTCCTTTATCAGGTCACTCCTCAGATTTCTTTTTATCTTGTGAAATAGTTGATGGCTGTCCAGCCTTTCTTGATAGTTACATTCTCATAAACCATCTTTGTATTTTCTCTTGTGCATTTTCTATCTTTTATATAAAGTGGACATTGGTCAAGTTCTTCAAGTATGGTCGAACTGAGATTCTACACTCTCATTGTCACCATTATCATGTGTGCCTGAAACAAAGGTACATGAGGAGCATTAACAAGGAAAACAGCCGTAGCGAATATTCCTAATGCCACAGTGGGAATTCTGGATGATAACATTACTTGAGATAGAGAACACAGCCCTTATTTTTAATTAATATTCACAAAATTAGATGTCTCTATGTTGTATGATTGTATGTTGTACCACGATTTTCATGTTAAGATGTAACTTTTACATTTATATAAGGACAGTAATATTTGCAAATTCTTATTGAAATGTGAGAATTTCAAAATCATGATTTACTGAACTAATGAAATAATCAAAAATGGTTTTAAAAGGAAAAAATTCCCTTTTATTTTCCTCAGTTAATTAAATTGCTAATTGCTAAAATATCATGTTGAGCAAAATAAAATCCTGATCTGATATTTTTTGTGTGTTGGAAAAAACTTTCAAGCTTACTTGGATATTCAGAGCATGGATAATTCGCAGCATTTTCCAGAATGCAACTTGTGCATAAGCAAAGTTCCTTGTCTCACTGTTCTATTGAAGATAAAGAGAGCCAGAACACTCTACAACACAACAATGGCCATAATCCACCTTGTTGCAGATACAGGTTATTCTGCTATAATGTATGTTTTGTGAACACGAATTTGCTATAACATGTTTGATGAATTGGGGCACTGTTTCTAAAGCATAAAGTCTTAAAGTGTGTATTGGTTATAACATGATCCTGGCTCCATGAGTTCAAATGGTACTGCTATGACACAATTTTCTTGTAACATAGGACTGCACGAGAATAGAACAACTCTCTCTCTCACACACACAAGCACATATACACACAGAGACACACACACACACACAATCACACTCACACACATACAGACCCTCTCCCATATACATGCTCTCTCTTAGTCAGCCAAACATACCCACACTCACACTCATGTGCACACCCTCTTACAGGCATATACTCTGTCACACATGCGCACACACTATCAAGCATGCACACTGCACACACATACACTCTCACATGCACGTATTCACACACTCTCTTCCTTTCTCTCTCTCTCACAAACACAATTTCTCTCTCTCTCTCTCCTTCTCTCTCACACACACACAATCTCTCTCACACGCACATGCACACCCACGCACAAATATAGTCTATGGGGTGAATTTGTGTTTGCAGATTTGTATATGCATTCTGTTTTGTTCAAAAATACACAATCTGTAGGCAGTCAGCCCATGTGACATTTTATCAATTCCTGCTTTGGAAATAGAACCAGTTTGACTCAAGTTTGGGACACAGACAGCCTCTAACCTCACACCTTTAATGCAATGTCTGAGTTGAGATGTCACCTTTTTTTGCAAAACTTGAATTTATCTTGGTAATATGACTTGAAAGAAGCTCTGAGATTTACATATTAATGAACTGAAACCTGCATCCCCATTCTAAGTGATTAAAGACTTAACAGCAATCTAGAATTGTTCAATACATAGCATTAGTTGTATGACACTGTGATCTTTTGTTCTAAATTTTGTGTCCTATGATCCTGCCCCACTAGCTACCTGAAAAAGGGGCAGTGCTCCGAAAGCTTGTACTTCCAAATAAACTTGTTGGGCTATAACCTGATGTTGTGTGATTTTTAATTTGTAAAATTGTCCACTCCAGTCCAACACCAGCACATCCACATCATATTTTCTTTGTAATATTTTTCTCCCTTGTATGTGTAAGAGAGATTTTATTTTTCTCCCCTTGCTTGTGGCAGCTGCTGCAAAGGGATGATGGAAAAGACTGTTTGAGGTCTTCCTGCTGAAGGTAAGTGGGGGCCCTGCTCTATTATGGGACCCTCTTGGGAGCTCAAGTATATGTAAATAATGGTATTGTATGTGTAAGAGTGGGCTTTGGGTTTTTTGGATAGCGACAAAGTCTAACGTTTTGTTTACTTACTTGATATGCAACTGTACAGAACTGAGCTGTTTTTGTGACAATGCATATATACAAAGAGATTTTTTTTTGAATAAAATATAATACAGAGTCATAGAGTCAAAGGGATGTACAGCACGGCTTCATGCCCCTCATGATCTTATAAACCTCTATAAGGACCCCCCTCAGTCTCTGACGTTCCAGGGGAAAACAGCCCTAGCCTATTCAACCACTCCCTCAAGCTCAAATCCTCAACCCTTACCTGAGTTCCAACCTGCCCGCTCAGTACCATCCTCATAACCTGTCCTACCTGCCAATCTTCCTTCCCACCTATCCGCTCCACCCTCCTCTTCACCATCTTTACCCCCACTTCCATCCACCTATTGCACTCTTAGCTATCTTCTCCCCAGCCCTACCCCCCTCTCTAATTTTACCTCCAACCCGGAGGCTCCCTGCCGCATTCCTGATGAAGGGCTTTTGCCCGAAACATCCATTTTTCTGCTCCTCGGATGCTGCCTGATTTGCTGTGGTTTTCCAGCACCACTCTAATCTTGACTCTGATTTCCAACATCTGCAGTCCTCACTTTCTCCTAGTTGATTTTAAACTTACTGTGAATCCTCTTGCAAGGATGCCTACCTTGAAGACGTTCTTCTTCTCTCTCTGCAACGATCTCAGTGAATCTCTCTCTCACTGCAACCTCTAGGTCACCCTCATCTGCCCTGAAGCTCTTCAACCATGACCTGAAACAGACTGCTACCACAGCCACATCTGCTTCCTCGATGATTTCCCATGCACAAAGCCATGCTGACTATTCCTAATCAGCCCTAGCCTTTCCAAATACATGTAAATACTATCGCTCAGGATTCCCTTCAACAACTTGCCCATCACTGATATCAGGTTAACTGGTCTATAGTTCCCTGGCTTTTCTTTACCACCTTTCTTAAATAGTGGCACCATGTTAGCCAACATCCAGTCTTCCAGTGACCCCATCTGTGACTATCGATGATACAAATATCTCAGCAAGGGGCCCAGCAGCCACTTCCCTGGCTTCCCACAGAGTTCTACGTTATAGCTGATCAGGTCCTGAGGATTTACCCACTTTTATGTGTTTCAAGACATCCAGCACTTCGTCCTCTGTACTATGGACATTTTTTAAGATGTCACCATCTTTTTTCCCACATTCCGTATCTTCCATGTCCTTCTCCACAGAAAAAACTGGTTCCAAAAACCCATCTCCTGCTGCTCCACACATAAGTTGCCTTGCTTGCCTTTTGGGGCCCTTGTCTCTCCCTATTACGCTTTTGTCCTCAATGTATTTGTAAAATCCCTTTGAATTATCCTTAACTCTATTTGCCAAAGCTATCTCATGTCCCCTTATTGCCTTCCTGATTTCCCTCTAAAGTAAACTCAGACTGTCTTTATACTCTTCTAAGGATTCACTCGATTTCTCCTGTCAATACCTGACATATGCTTCCTTCTTTATCTTAATTAAAGCCTTAACTTCTCCAGCCATCAAGCATTCCCTACACCTACCAGTAATTCCTTTCACCCTAACCAGAATATACTGTCTCTAAACTTTCGTTATCTAATTTCTCAAGGTTTCCCATTTTCCAGCCATCCCTTCACCTGTGAACATCTGCCCCCAAACAGCTTTTGAAAGTTCTTGCCTAATACCGTCAAAATTGGCCTTTCTCCAATTTAGAACCTCACCTTTTAGATTCGGCTATCCTCTTCCATGACTAATTTAAAACTAATAGAATTATAGTCACTGGCCCCAAAATGCTCACCCATTTACACCTCAGTCATCTGCCCTGCATTACTTCTCAAGAATAGGTCAAGTTTTGCACCTTCTCTAGTAGGTACATCCATACACTGAATCATAAAAAATTCCTGTAAACACTTAACAAATTCCTCTCCATCTGAATTCTTAATACTGTGGCAGTCTCAATCTATGTTTGAAAAGTTAAAATCCCCTACCATAACCACCCTATTATTCTTATAGATAATTGAAGTATTCTTCTAAGTTTGTTTCTCAATTTCCCACTAACTATTAGGGGGTCTATAATACAATGCCAATAAGGTAATCATTCCTTTCTCACATCTACTTATTTCTCAGTTCCACCCAAATAACTTCCCTGGATGTATTCCCAGGAATATCCTCCCTAAACACAGCAGTAGTACTATCCTGATCAGGTGTACCCGAGAACTCTGTGGGAAGCTAGAGAAGATAGTTGTATCATCGATAGTCACAGGTGAGGTGCCGGAAGACGTGGTGTTATTGTTTAAGAAGGGTGGTAAGGACAATTCAGGGAACTATAAACCAGTGAGCCTGATCTCAGTGGTGGGCAAGTTGTTGGAGGGAATCCTGAGGTACAAGATGTATATGTATTTGGAAAAGCAAGGACTGATTAGGGATAGTCAACATGGCTTTGTGCATGGGAAATCATGTCTCACAAACTTGATTGAGCTTTTTGAAGAAGTAACAAAGAGGATTGATGAGGGAAGAGCAGCATTTGTGACCTATATGGACTTCAGTAAGACGTTCGACAAGATTCCCCATGGGAGACCGGTTAACAAGGTTAGATCTCACGGAATACAGGGAGAACTAACCACTTGGTTGCAGAACTGGCTCAAAGGTAGAAGACAACAACAAAGAACAAAGAAAATTTACATCCCAGGAACAGGCCCTTCAGTCCTCCAAGCCTGAACCGATCCAAATGTACTGTCTAAACTGTCGGTCAATTCCTAAGCATCTGTATCTCTCTACTCCCCATCTACTCATGCATTTGTCCAGATGCATCTCAAATGAATCTACTGTGCCTGCCTCTACCCACCTCTGCTGGCAACACGTTTCAAACACCCACCCCCTCTGTGTGAAGTACTTGCCGCCTGTATCCCCCTTAAACTTTCTACTTCTCAAAGCGTGACCTCTCGTTATTGAATCCCTCACCCTGGGAAAAAGCTTGTCTCTATCCACCCTGTCTATACCCTTCATGATTTTGTAAACCTCAATCAGGTCCCTCCTCAATCTTCTTTTTTCAAATAAAAATAAACCTAACCTTATTCAACCTTTCTTCATAGCTAGCACCTTCCATACCAGGCAACATCCTCGTAAACCTTCTCTGCACCCTCTCCAAAGTGTCCACAGCCTTTTGGTAATGTGCCGACTAAAACTGTACACAGTATTCTAAATGTGGCCAAACTAATGTCTTGTACAATATTAACATGACTTGCCAGCTCTTATACTCAATACCCCTTCCAATGAAGACAAGCAAGACAGAGGGTGGTGGTGGAGGGTTCTTTTTCAGACTGGAGGCCTGTGACCAGTGGAGTGCCACAAGGATCGGTGCTGGGTCCTCTACTTTTTGTCATTTACATAAATGATTTGGATGTGAGCATAAGAGGTACAGTTAGTAAGTTTGCAGATGAAACCAAAATTGGAGGTGTAGTAGACAGCGAAGAGGGTTACCTCAGATTAGAACAGGATCTTGACCAGATGGGCCAATGGGCTGAGAAGTGGCTGATGGAGTTTAATTCAGATAAATGCGAGGTGCTGCATTTTTGGAAAGCAAATCTTAGCAGGACTTGTACACTTAATGGTAAGGTCCTAGGGAGTGTTGCTGAACAAAGAGATCTTGGAGTGCAGGTTCATAGCTTCTTGAAAGTGGAGTCGCAGCTAGATGGGATAGTAAAGAAGGCGTTTTGTATGCTTTCCTTTATTGGTCAGAGTATTGTGCAGCTGTACAGGACATTGGTTAGGTGAGCAATTCTGGTCTCCTTCCTATTGGAAAGATATTGTGAAACTTGAAAGGGTTCAGAAAAGATTTACAAGGATATTGCCAGGGCTGGAGGATTTGAGCTATACGGAGAGGCTAAACAGGCTGGGGCTGTTTTCCCTGGAGCTTCTGAGGCTGAGGGGTGACCTTATAGAGGTTTACAGAATTATAAGGGGCATGCATAGGGTAAATAGGCAAAATCTTTTTCCCTGGGGTGTGGGAATCCAGAGGGTGCGAGAACTGGAGGGCATAGGTTTAGGGTAAGAGGGGAAAGATATAAAAGAGACCTAAGGGGCAACTTTTTCACGCAGAGGGTGGTACGGATATGGAATGAGCTGCCAGATGATGCGGTGGAGGCTAGTACAATTGCAACATTTAAGAGGCATTCGGATGGGTATATGAATAGGAAGGGTTTGGAGTGATACGGGCCAGGTGCTGGCAGGTGGGACTAGATTGGGTTGTGATATCTGGTCGGCATGGACAGGTTGGACCGAAGGGTCTGTTTCCATGTTGTACATCTCTATGACTCTATGACTCTTATCAGAAATGCCACCTCTCTTGCTCCCTTTCTATTCTTCCTGTAGCATTTGAATCCTGGAACATTAAGCTGCCAGTCCTGCCCATCCCTGAGCCATGTTTCTGTCATCGCTATGATATCCCAGTCCCATGATCCTAACCATGCCCTGAGTTCATCTGCCTTCCCTGGTAAGCCTCTTGCATTGAAATAAATGCTGTTTAATTTATCAGTCCTACCATGGTCTCTGCTTTGTCCCTGCCTTCCCTGACTGTTTGACTCGCTCCCTTTCCCAACTGTACCAGTGTCATATTGATCTCTTTCCTCACTATCTCTCTGGGTCCCAACCCATACCTTACTAATTTAAATCTGCCAGGGGAGCTCGAGCAAATCTTCCTGCTAGTATATTAGTCCCCTTCTAATTCAAGTGCAATCCATCCTTCTTGTACAGGTGTCTTCTAACCCCTCTCCCCTGACCAGCTCATTGGCCAAACACTCACCTGCTCTATCCTCCTCTTCCTACCCTCGCTAGCTCGTAGCACCGGGAGTAATCCAGATATTACTACCCTCGAAGGCATCTTTTTTAAATGACTGCCTAACTTTCTACATTCTCCCTTCAGGATCTCATCCATTTCCCTACCTAGGTCATTGGTTCCAATGTGTACAATGACCTCTTGCTGGTCTCTCTCCCCTTTGAGAACATTCTGCACCCTCTCTGACACATCCTTGATCCTGGCACGAGGGAGGCAACACACCATTCTGATTTTTCACTGCTGGTCGCAGAAATGTCTGTCTGTGCCTCCGACTAGACTGTCCCCTATCACAATCGAACATTTGGAACCCAATGTACCCCTCATTGCATAACAGCCTTTCTCGATGCCAGAAACTTAGCTGTTCGGGCTACTTTTCCCTGAGAATCCATCATCCCCTACATTTTCTAAAACAGCATACTTGTTTGAAATGGGGATAGCCACAGAAGACTCCTACACTATCTGCCTACCTCTCCAACATTTCCTGGAATTAACCTATCCACCTGACTCTATCTGCAGCTTTTCTCCCTTCCTATATCTGCCATCCATAACACCCCCCAGCTCCTGTAAATTCCTCATTGCCTCTGACTGTCGCTCCAACTAATCCATGCCATTGATAGGATTCGCGACCAAATATACTTCCTGCAGACATAATCCTCAGTAACACGGAAACTCTCCCTTAACTCCCACATCCAAAAGGAAGAGCCCATCACTCTACTAAAGGCCATCTTTCCTTCTTCACAATCTACAGACTCTGAAAATAGCATCATCTTTTTGCTCTAAAAAACAGTACTCCAGGCTAACTTAATCAAGTGACAGATTTCAATAAAACATATAGTTAAGAAATATTCTATTCACTACTGTAGACTTACAGCAAGGTTATATGTTAACAACTGTGCACTTATCTGTTCCTGTGCTGTGAGCTCTCATCACACAGATCCCTCCGAGATCAGTTTTGAATTTGACTGTTTGTTAATTTTTCCTAGATGCACTCTGATGTCCAGGGATACATGAATTCAAACAGCAAAGGCAGTAACTGTGCAGACTTACTATTGTAACAGTTAGTAGTGTAGGTTCCTTTCTCTCTCTACCTCCTGACCTATGTGCTCGGTGCCTTTGTCTGGTTTTGTTCCTTTTAAAAGTGCCGTTGTTTTGACATTTTTTTCTCCAAGGTTCCAAAACAATGCAACAGCATATAAAACAATAATTACTGCTTCTGGAATTTGAGGAAATCATCTCCACTCAAAATACCTCAAAAAAGGAGCAGCTGTTACAGATACAATTTGTTGCCATCCGCCATCTTGGATTACCCATGTTATTAAATTTTTAAAAACTCCTTTTGCTGAACCACATCGATCTGTGATTTTCCGACATATCAAAACAAAAAAACAAACTATTAATTTGCCAGGGTGGTGATAGTCTAATGATATTATTGCTCAACTGTTAATATAGAAACCCAGAATAATGTTCTGAGGACCTGGGTTCGAATCTCACCACAGCAGTTGGTGGAATTTGAATTCAACAAAAAAATCTGGAAATTAAGAATCGACTGATGACATTGAAACCATTGTCATTGTCGGAAAAAAACCATCTGGTTCACAAATGTCCTTTAGGGAAGGAAATCTGTCATCCTTACCTGGTCTGGCCTACGTGTGACTCCAGAGCCACAGCAATGTGGATTATTCTCAACTGCCCTCTGAAATGACCTTACAAGCCACAAAAACTCAAACAGCCCTGTGGACCACGCAAACATCTGGGGGCCAGTGCTGAAATTGGGAGAGCTGTCTCACAGACTAGTCAAGCAACAGCCAGACATCGTCATTCTTACAGAATCATATCTTAAAGATAACACCCCAGACACCACCATCACCATCCCTGAAAATGTCCTGTCCCACTGGCAGGACAGACCAGTAGGGGTGGCAGCACAGCGGGATACAGTCAGGAGTGAGTTGCCCTGGGAGTCCTTGACATCGACTCTAGACCTATGAAGTATCAAGGCTTCAGGGTAAGCATAGGCAAGGAAACCTCTTACTGGTTACGTACCATCCTCCTTTGGCTGATGAATCAGTACTTTTCCATGTTCGACAACACTTGGAGAAAGCACTGAGGGTGGCAAAGGTGAAAAATGTACTCTGGGTGGGGGATTTCAATGTCCACCATGAAGAGTGACTTGGCAGCAACATTACTAATTGAAGTGGTTGGATCCTAAAGGATATAACTGTTAGACTGGGTCTTGAAGGAACCAACATGAGCTCATCCTTACTAATTTGCTGGTTGCAGAAGCATCTGTCCATGATAATATAGGTAAAAGTGACCACTGCACTGTCCTTGTGGAGACGAAGTCCTGCCTTCACATTGAGAATAACTTCCATCGTGTTGTGTGGCACTATCACCGTGCTAAATGGGACCAACTTCAAACCAATCTTGTAGCTCAAGACTAGGCATCCATGAGGCACTGAGGACCATCAACAGCAGCAGAATAGTACTCCAGCATAATCTGCAACATCATGCCTGGCATATCCCCCACTCAACCAATACCATCAAACCAGGGAATACACCCTGGCTCAATGGTGCATGTAGGAGGGTATGCCAGGAGCAGCATCAGGCATACCTAAAAAATGAGGTGTCAACCTGGTGAAGCCACCAAACAGGACTATTTGTGGGCCAAGCAGCATAAACAGCGAGTGATGGACAGAACTCAGCGATCCCACAACCAACGGATCAGATCTAAGCTTTGCAGTGCCTACACATCCAGTCATGAATGGTGGTGGACAATTAAACAACTCATTGGGGGTGGAAACTCCACAAATATCCCCCTCCTCAATGATGGAGGACTCCAGCACATCAGTGCAAAAGATATGACATGCATTCGCAACAACCTTCAGTCAGAAGTGCCGAGTCAATGAGCTATCGCAAGATCCTCCAGTGATCCTCAACATCACAGTCTCCAGCCAATTTGATTCACTCCACATGATATCAAGAAACAGCTGGGGGCACTGGATTCTGCAAAAGCAATGGGCCCTGATAACACTCCGGCAATAGTACTGAATATATGTGCTCCAGAGTGTGCTGCTCCCTTCGCCAAGCTCTTTCAGTACAGTGTTGAGAATGTGGCACTGAAAAAGCACAGTAGGTCAGGCAGCATCCAAGGAGCAGGACAATTGACATTTTGGGCATAAACCCTTCCTCAGGAATGAGGCTCATTCCTAATGATGGGCTTATGCCTGAAATATCAATTACTCCTTGGCTGCTGCCTGACCTACTGTGTCTTTCCAACACTACACTCTCAACTCTGATCTCCAGCATCTGCAGTCCTCACTTCCTCCTCTTCCGGTACATATACCTGACAATGTTGAAAATTGCCCAGGTATGTCCTGTATATAAAAAGCAGGACAAATCCAACGTGGCCAATTAACACCCAATCAGTCTCCTCTCCATCATCAGTAAAATGACGGAAGGTGTCATCAACAGTGCTATCCAGTAGCACCTATTCAGCAATAATCTGTTCAGTGATGCCCAATTTGGGTTTCGTCAGGGTCACTCGGCTCCTGACTATATTACAGCCTTGGTTCAAACAGGGACAAAAGAGCTGAATTCCAGAGGTGAGATGAGAGTAACAGCACATGACATCAAGGCTGCATTTGACTGAGAATGGCATCAAGGAGCCCTGGCAAAACTGGAATCAATGGGTATCAGGGGACAAACACTCCACTGGTTAGGGTCATACCTGGCACAAAGGAAGATATTTGTGATTGTGGAGCGTCAGTCATTTCAGCCTTAGGACATCTCTGCAGGAGTCCCTCAGGGTAGTAACCTAGGCCCAATAATCTTAGCTGCTTCATCAATGACCTTCTCTCTACCGTAAGGTCAAAAGTGGGGATGTTCGCATATGACTGCACAGTGCTTAGTACCATTCACAAATCCTCAGATACTGAAGCAATCCATGCTCAAATGCAACAAGATCTGGACAATGTCCAGGCTTGGGCCAACAAGTAGCAAGTAACTTTCATGCCACACAAATGCCACACAATGACCAGCACCAATAAGAGACACTCTAACCACCGCCCCTTGACATCTCTAAATCCCCCACTGTCAACATCATTGGGGTTACCATTGATCAGAAACTCAGCTAGACTCACCACATAAACACAGTGACTACAAGAGTAGGTCCGAGACCAGGGAAACTGTGGCGAGTAATTCTCTTCCTGACACCCCAAAGTCTATCCACCATCTACAAGGCACAAGTCAGGAGTGTGATGGAATACTCCCCACTTGCCTGAATGGGTACAACTCCAACAACACTCAAGAAACTTGACACCATCTGACAAAGCAACCTACTTGATTGGCACCAGATGTACAAACATTCAATCCCTCTACTACCAATGCTCAGTAGCAGTCGTGTGTACTATCTACAAGATGCACTGCAGAAATTCACCAAAGATCCTTAGACAGCACCTTCCAAACCCACGACCACTTCCATCTGGAAAGACAAGGGCAGCAGGTACTTGGGAACACCACCACCTGCAACTTCCCCTCCAAGCCACTCACTGTCCTGACTTGGAAATATACTGCCATCGTTGGGTCAAAACCCTAGAGTTCCCTCCCCACCAGCATTGTGGGTCAACTCACAATAAGTGGAGTGCAGTGATTCGAGAAGGCAGCTCACCATCACCTTCTCAAGGGCAAATACGGGTGGGCTATCAATGCTGGCCAGCTAGTGATGCCCAAGTCCCACAAATGTATAAAAAGGAATCTGGACTGGGGATCAGATCCTAATCCCTTTCTATTTTTATTTATTTAGTTAGTTATTCATTTGTGGGATATGGGCTTTGCTGGTTTGCCAGCATTTAGTTGCCCTTGAGATGGTGGTGGTGAGCTGCCTTCTTAAATCGCTGCAGCCTACTTACTGTGGATTGCAGGAGTTTGACACAGTGACAGTGAAGGAACAGCAATATATTTCCAAGTTAGGATGGTGAGTGGCTTGGAGGGGAAGTTGAAGGCAGTGGTGTTTCCATGCATCTGCTACCCTTGTCCTTCTAGATGGAAGTGCTCATAGGTTTGAAAGGTGCTGACTGAGAATCTTTGGTAAATTTCTGCAGTGCTTCTTGTAGTTAGTACATACTGCTTCTACTGAGCATCGGTGGTGGAGGGAGTGGATGCTTGTGGATGTGGTGCCAATCAAGCCAGCTGCTTTGTCCTGGATGGTATCAAGTTTCTTCAGGTTGTTGGGACTACTCTAATCCACTCATTCCTGACTTGTGCCTTGTAGATGAGGACAAGGCTTTCGAGAGTCAGGAGGTGAGTTACTTGCCGCAGTATTCCTAGTCTCTGACCTGCTCTTGTATGGGCAATTAATGTTGGCCTCACCAGAGATGCAGACATCACATGAATAAAACAAAACACATAAAATGACTTTGCCAACACCATCTGTGCTGGATGGATAAATTCAGTAGATGCTGTAAACCCACAGGCCTTATGTACTGTGAACTGGCTACTGAGTCACAAACTGCTGGGTATAGATACCTGTACTACATAGACACATGCAAATGCAGTTTGCATTTATGTGGTGAATTTCTGCTCAATGATAACCCCCAGGATGTTGATGATGGGGGATTCAATGATGGTAACTCCACTGAATGTTAAAGAGTGATGGGTAGATTATCTCTTATTGGTGACAGTCATTGCCTGAGATTTGTGTGGTACAAATGTTCGCTTTTCAGATTAATTTTAATTTTCTTCAGTCATCTCTCTTTGGCATCTCATAAGACAATGGCTTGAACAATGGTGGTCAACTTAACATCATTCATATGGTGTGGTTCAGGAACCCCAGTCTCTGCCTCATTTGTTATAAATGACTGAGATGAGAAGCTTAAGAATTTGTTTTTGTTAATTTGCTTTGTATCTTATTTTTGTCAATTGAAATTTTTGTTTCAACTGACCAGTTTCAATACCCCTCCACACAGTAAGCCTTGATAGGTCGTGGCCATCAATTATATCTTCCAATTCTCTATGTCAACGTCTTCCATCTTCCAATTGCATTTGCATGTGTCTATGCAGTACAAGTATCTTTACCCAGCAGGTTGTGTCTCTGTACATAAGCCTTTGAGTTTACAGCATCTGTTGAACTTATCCATCCAGCACGGATGGTGTTGGCTAAGTCATTTTATATGTTTTGTTTTGTTCATGTGATGTCTGCATCTCTGGTGAAGTCAACATTAATTGTCCATTCTTAATTGTCTTAGAAAAATTTGGTGGTGAGCTGCCTCCTTAAATTTGCAGTTCTTGGGTTGGAAGAAAGGAACTCCGGGACTTTGATCCAGTGACAGTAGGGGAATGGTGATGTCATTTCAAATCGGGATAGTGTGTGGGTTTAGAGAGGAACTTGGTGTGGTGTTCCATGTATCTCCTAACCTTGCATTCTAGGTGGTAGAAGTTGTTGGTTTGGAATTTGAGGATTCTTAGTAAATTGCTGTAACACATCAGTAGATGATATAACTGTGCCTTGGTATTGAAGTAGTAAATGCTGAAGGTGGTAGTTGGACTGCCAATCAAACATGCTGCTTTGATCTAGATGGAGTGAAGCTGTACTCATCAGACAAACTGGGTGCATGCTGTCACATTCCTTGTGCCTTGTAGGCAATTACTGAGATAAGAGGTAAGTTATAATCACTGACCTGCTTTTGTAGTCATAGTTTTACATGGCTGATCCAGTTAAGTTGCTGGTCGATGATGACACCTGGATGTTGATAATGGGGGACTGAGCATTGGTAATGCCATTGAGTGTTGATGGTGAGATCCTGTCCCAATGGTGATGGTTGTTTCCTGACACTTGTGTGACATGAATGTTCCCTTGCCAGTTATCAGCCCAAGCCTGGATATTGTCCAGATCTTACTGAACTTTACATGGACTATTTCAGTATCTGAGGAAAAATCACAAATGTTGCTGAACATCGTGCAACCATCAATAAATATCCCCACTTCTGAATTTAAGATGGATGGAAAGTTGTTGATGAAGCATATGAAGATGGTTAGGCCTCGGAATCCTGAGGAATTCCTGCAGGGCTGTCCTGGGGCTGAAATAATGACCTCTAACAATTCTAATCATCCTTTATTATCAATTACCAATAGAGTGAGACGTTTCCTCTGATTTCCACTGACTCTAATTTTGTGATGCTTAATGATAGAAGAAAAATATGACACCACATTTTGTATTATTGCGTCTTATTTTGGATTTGTTTCCAACAGCTGTAAACACAACTTTGAGCTACATTTATATCATCATATCTTTTATGCTACTTGCTGTTTTACATGATCGAATATGCCAATCATTACTCCAATCTGAATCCTGCACATATAAGCAATCTCATGCATACTTAAGTGTTATGTGTTATAGAGTTTCATCAGGTTTCTCTTGAACTTCCTCCTCTAAAGTTTTACAATTTCTAGTAATTCCCAACAGTTCTCCAGGTAGGTATAGTCTTGAGGCATTTCTCTGCACTCTGTTGAAAATCAGGCATATTTTTGGCTTGATGTCCAAACTAAAATCAATATTCACGATAAGGTATCCCCAATGTCTTATAAACCTTAGCATTATTTCTGTAAAATTGCACTTTGTTGTTCTGAGAATATAATTTATGTTTCTGTTAACATTTTAAAATTGCTTTTATTCTGAGATGATAATCAGGCTGCTTTCTAAATTTTCCATCTTCAATTTTACTGCATTCACTGTGACAGTTTTTATGATGCATATATTTTTTCAGGCTATGTGCAATATGTTACAATTATCACAGTAAAAATGTGCTTGCAGTCAGTATACCCAGCTGTATAATCACTGAAAATCATTTTGCAATTCTGCAGTTGAACTTTCTCTCTTTCTTTGCAGCTCTTTGTATTTTACTATTGTTACTAAATCTGAAACATATGGACATTTTCCAGTGTTAGATTTATGTACAACATTGATTTGTCCAAGACACAAGTCAACCATTTCTCCCAATGTAACCTTGCACATCTCACAATTATTTTCCACTTTTGTTTCGTCAGCTTTTCATCCTGTCTTATGCATTATTCTTGATTCTTGTAGTTTGAATTTATTTGGAAATCTGTGAAATTGAAAGATTTTTCAAACTAAACAAAGCTTAGGTCACCAAACATTTTGGACTGAATCTTGTTTTTTGAGGTAGGTTTGAGATGAGTTGAGTTTTTTGGAAAGTTTGTCACTTAAAACCCAACAAGTTTCCTCTTATCAAACCTACCTCAACCATGGCTTCGCTCTCATATGATTTCTGCCCCATCTTATTATATGTTGTTCTGACAACAACTCAGCAGATATTCCAGAATTCATCAGCATTCCTTGTGCCCAAGCCATCTTTTAAGGCTCATTGTGCATTCACTGTCAGTCCAGAGCTGCTCTATGTGGTTCCTGCTATTTGTCCTGAACATGGGCCAGAGAGGAAGATGAGCACCCCTGTTGTGTAGCCAGGTACTGGAGGTCCTCCTGGTACAAAGGCAGGACTTTCTCTTCCCCCAGGAACAGCAGTACAGGCTAAAACACCAGTTCATGCCAGTGTAGTCCAAGGTTACCATCTGGGCTAAAGCTATCCTAGTGGACTGAAGGAATGCCCAGCACTCGAGGAAGAAAATCAGTTATCTTCTCCCTTCTCTCTGCTCCTGCATTCACCTCTCACTAAAACTCATGCTTTACCACTCTCATTACAGCCTGCAATGTCCTTCCTACTCACTCTCACCCCCAACATTATTAACTCTGCATGCCCTCTGTGTTGCTGAATCACTCATTTGGGATACCTCCCTACTTACACCAAATGTAGCACCCATGTAGCACTGCTACCCACTTTCACCTCCATTAATGCCTCCCTCACTCTCATTCCAATAGGAAACCAGCACCCAATCATTTGGTTCCTCACCCCTTATGAGGAGAGGATCCTGACTCTGTCCCAAACAGGACCTGGTCTGGTCTTAGATGCTGCCCTTGTGTGACTTTGCCTGGACCCCATGAACGACAGCTGTCCCCCTTCATTTGACAAAGGCCTGCTGATGACCATGGCAAGATTCCTGGCTTTGTGTCAGTGCAAAATGGCAAAGCAAGACACAGGTAATGTGAGCCTGCCACATCTGGCTCAGGGGACAGCATGCAAAAAGGCAATACAAGTCATGGATGTTCTGAGCATCCCAGGTAGGCTGAGAATGCATGAGTGCTGTGACAGCAAGCAAAGAGCCTGGAGATGAAGCCTGGTCCAGTCTATGAACTGAGTCTGTATCTCTGAGCACACAATGTTGTTGTTGCTGCTGCACTGCAATGATAGTTACCTGTGTAGCTCACGATACACACTACAGTGCAGAAATGACCAGTGAGTGAATCAGAGATGATTTTAAGGGCTTTTAGAGTCAGCTAATATCAGATTCCAATATCCGTGATTGTGGGACAGGTGTAGCTGCTGCCTATGGAATGTGCCTGAGATACAGGTGACCAGTTTCAAACATGGAGTCATCCGGAGCTGTAATGAGAGTTATTCGGCAGTTAGCCACTCTAATTTCCATGCCCAGTTGAATCTACTAGGTCCATGGTTTCGTTTCCTTATTGCATATTCCTGATGTTGAGCCTTGTTTGGTGAATTTGGTAAGATGGATGTGAAAACATTAATGAGGAAGTTGTGCTATTAACAAAACACTTAACAGAAAATAAGCTCAGTGTCCAAAAATTAAGAGGAAAAAATAAAATGTCAAGCTTTCCTCCAGCCCCCACCTTGCCCATACCCTCACTTCCCCACATGCCCCATTAGACCAATCCATATGTCTCAACTCCCTCTACCCAACCTCCACGGGCCTGAGTATCCCAAAGTATTTTATGTTTCTCTATCCATATCCCATGCCTCCTCGTACCCTCTATGTAACTTAATGCCCACTTCCATACATCACCTTTTCGTCCTCGACAACAATGCCAACTCACTCAATACCCAGAAGAGAAAAAAAAAACTCTATGACTTAAAGTTTTATATTTCAGACTCTATTGAGAAAAGCACTCTTGTTCATAAATATACTTCTTGACAGGTCTGACACATCTTCACAGCTCTTGATAGATTTGTCAGGGATTTAAGTGAGCCAGCTGACTATATACGTGCCTGTGTGAGTTGTGTATGTGTGAACCCAGTCCCCAACTTCTCTCCTGACCTTGTGGAAATGGAAAGTCTAATATGTAGGGGAGTGACTTGGGATTTCTGATGTCTTCTGCTATTTCCACTTCAGGGGAGATTCTCTGATGTGGTGAAAATCTGGGCTTAGAGTTCTATTTTGTGAATAAAGTTGCAAATTACATATTCATCTTGGATCTCTTTGATTTATTAGTTTGTTTGTATTTCCAAATGTTCAATCGAATTAGATAAATTACAAAAAGATGGAGAATTTGTTAATATTGCCCTCTGAAATGAACATTTTTAATATTATGAATTGAGGTCTCCCTGTAAATAGAGTTTCCACTGAAGTTACAGTGGAAAGTGAGAGTACCCTTGGTTTAAGTTATTCACATACACCAGATGGAATTTGACCCTTACATCCCAACAATGCCACAAAGTTTCACCTCACATTGTGGGTCAGACATCCAGCTTTGGGTCCTGCTTGGTATCGATAATGTCAGACCCCAAAAATAAAATTCCTCTCCTGTTTGGTGGATAATCCTTTAGGAAAGTGGCACTGCCTTGCAGGTTTAATCAGTCAGTTTCTTAAAATCCATGTGAATAACTCTGATCTTTGGAGATGAATAAAACAGCACATTTATTTTGATAGTAAGGCAGAAGTCAAATCTGCTCTGCTTATTCATCACTAACTGTTAAATTATTGAAATCTGTCTCCATCTCCACAGTATGCCTGTGTAAATGATTGCCACATGTGAAAATTACATTTCTTACACTTTTTTTATAAACACATATCTAGCATAAGCAACCATCAAGAACAAAATATAAAATGAAATATAAAATGAATTTTTCAGTACAGAATTACTCAGATTATATTCAGAATAAAGTTCAGCATGAGATGTTTATGTAACCATTTAATGTGCATTGTATTTTCCTTCGTCAACTGATCCTGGTGAAATTTAATCAATGAGATTTCACATTTACAATGTTGTTATTAGCTGTTTCATTTGCCAATAATTCAGGCTTAATTTTCAAGTACTTTACATAACGGGGCAACGTGGTGGCTCAGTGGTTCGCACTGCTGCCTCCCAGTGCCAGGGACCTTGGTTTGATTCCTGCCTCGAGTAACTGCCTGTGTGGAGTTTGCACATCCTCCCTGTGTCTGTGTGTGTTTCCTCTGGTTGATCTGGTTTCCTCCCACAATCCAAAGATGTGCAGGCCAGGTGATTTGGCCATGCTCAATTGCCCATAGTATTAGGTGCATTAGTCAGGGCTAAATCTTGGGCAAGGGAATGTGTCTGGGTGGGTTACTCTTCGGAGGGTCGGTGTGGATTTGTTGGACTGAAGGGCCTGTTTCCATACTGTAGGGAATCTAATCTAATCATTATGTTAAAAAAAATTAATACAAATGAAAGTTCTACCTACTTGGTTGCTATGTTATTTCAAAGTGATTTATATATCTCTCAATGTTTATCTACACATCCAGTGTGTCACACCATTCAATACTACTCAAAAGTCTCAGTATTGAGCACACAACATGATCTTAGAAATAAATAAAATGAAGCTCCAGCATTTAAGTTTAAGAGTGTGATTATTTCAAACTTCTGAGAATCACAAGACAAAACATCTACTTAACGGTAGCGTAATTATCCTAAATTGGCATTTTTTATTCTTGGCAAGTGTATGGAATTATAGAACCACTTTGTACATAAAAAGGGAAAGTGGTGATTCACTGTGTGAATGAGATGACAGGTCATTGAGGTTTCAGAGTAAATGTAATGCATCTTTTTTTGACAGTAAAACATCTCAAGCAATTATTTTGACTTGAGAGGGGGGGCAAATGAGATGGCTTAAAAAGGATGGGTGGGGGCAGGACAGGAAGATACATAGACATAAATATTCAAAGGCAGTGGGAGAGATAACAGTTTGAGAGGCCACGTGAAATGGTGGAAGACAGTGTGAGTGGGGGAGGTGTTTTTGGAAGGAAAACCTAGCAGCATGGATTGCTCTGATATTCTGCAGAAATTAACTGCAGGACATAATTTAAATTTAATTGACTTCAAAAGGTTTTGAAAGACCAGAGAGCTAGCTTGTTTGATAAGCTGATGGCCAATATGGCAGGAAAGATCTAGGGAGTGATGTCTGACATTGTGAGGGTTTCAGATATTGAGGAGCAAATATGTCGGGTTGCAGGGGGAGGCAGTAGGGTTGCGTTTGGATGGGGGGAGGTGGGATGGTACTGGAGTAGAAGGGTAGACTTGTGTGCGGAAATAAGCGAAGGGGATTGAGTGGAGAGTGGGGTTTGAATGGTGGTGACAAAGATGGAGATCAGATTGGGGTAAAGTGGATGGAGAATCAGATGACGGTAAGTGGGGATAAAGGCAGAGGTAGAGGTTGGAGATCAGATGGGGAACGAAGTTGGGGATCAGAGAGAGGAAGAGGAGAGAATCAAAGCTGGGAGACAAGAAGTCATCAGAAAGTGGAGGATGGGAATCAGAGATAGGAGGGGGATAAGTGATCAGAGAGGCTTACTAGTCAGAGACTGCCAATTTCACAACTCCCAGAATTCCATTTTATCTTGCGCAAGCTGAAGATTATGAATTTTTTAAGAAAATTTGAACATTATCTACTTTTGCAAATACTATGAATAACAGATTTTTTGTAAGATGCTCTGTTATCAACTCTTTAGCATCAAGGTTCAGGATAACATCTAAAATGACATACTGCAGGTCACAAAGATTGCTTCAGAGACCGAATGGTGAGTATTCAACAAAGACCCTCCCTCCATAGTCAGTGAGGGGCTGAACCATGGGTAACCATTCTCTAACACTCACATCCAAAGGGTTAACATGAAAAAGTACATTATTAACATAGACTGTATTCGGAGGAGTAGAGACGACCCTTGGAATACAATGTACTACTTTGAAAGAATTCCAGTTGTATGCACTTATGCAAAGTCAAAATTGAACTTTTATGTGAAGTAATATTTTAGGAAGATTTTAGGAATGAAGTATAATTTTTTGGAGATAAAAGTCTTACTCAAGTTCAAAATATCCCAGGGCAAACTCTGATTGTACAGATTTTCACAGCCTTTCAGCTTAAAACGTTTCATGAAGACTAACGTTATTTCTTCCTATTTACACTCAACCACAGCTGAGCAATGGCAACTTAATTGTTACTGTCCAGTACTTCACCTGAATTTTGCAGCCATCCTGTTCCCATGGAAACCATCTGATTATAATCCTGAAATCACAGAACCTTTACAGTGTGGAAGCAAGCCTTTGGGCACTTGGAGTCCACGCTGCCCCTTCTGAAAAGCATCCCACCGAGACCCACACTGCCAAACTATCCCTGTAACACTGCATTTCCCATGGCTAATCCACTAAACTACACATTCCTGGACATCATGGGCAATTTAGCATGGCCAGTCCATCTAAACTGCACATCTTTGGACTGTGGGAGGAAAATAGAGCAGCCACAGACAACACACAGACAAGAGAAAAATGTGCAAACTCCACACAGAGAGTCACTCAAGGATGGAATCAAACCCAGGTCCCTGGCACTGTGAGACCCAGTGCTAACCACTGAGCCAGTGTGTCACCCCAAAATACATCTATGATATATCTTATATCATTTTATATCCTTTAAAATCACTGATGATAAGGAATTCACTATAAACCCATTGCCATCCTGCTAGGCTTAAATCATTTTACAACTAACAACAAATGGATACTTTGCATTACTAAAAAATTCTAGTTGATGTAAAAGGACACATTTGTTAAATGGTACAAACTTTTACAGACATCAATGTACTGCATCTTAAGTGATGGTCATGTGTTGCGATGTGATTCATAGGACACTTTACTGTTTTCAACTGTTTTTATTGTGTAACCCTGTCCACAGTGCTTGTATGTTGATGCTGACTCTTTGCAAAGCAACTCTACATACAACAAGTGTAAAAATCCTGGAAGCAGAAACAAAACTCATTCACTATTGCATCGAATACAATGCAGAAAAAGGCCATTCAGCCCAGCAAGTTTGCATCAACTCTCTGAAGAGCATTCCACCCTGACCCCTACCTTATCTTTGTATCTACCACGGTTAATCCACCTAACCTGCTCATCTTTGGACAGTGGGAGGAAACCAGAGCACCTTGTGGGAATCCACGCAGACATGGGGAGAACATAGGAATTTCATACAGTCAGCCAAGGCTGGAACTGAACCTTAGTCCCTGGCGCTGTGAGGCTGCTAACCACTGAGCCACTGTTGCTGCCTAATTTGCCTTATTCTGTTCACAACATGCATTGTTAGGAAATAGTATTGGATGGTACATTCATGTGAACAGTAAGTACAATTTATTTGAGGGAGGAGGGGATTGGGGAATGGTCTGAATTGGGTTTTTTGTACGAGATGATGTAGAAAAATTGAGCCTTGAATCTCGGATACATTCTCAACTGATAAATTTGTTTATTTCCATTTTCATACACAGCATAATTATGGGACAGCTATAGTGATTTTTAAAGAAACCCCAGAGGACAACTGGGATCTGGGACTGAAAGGGAAAAAATTTGGTGAAAGTCAAAGCACTTTTTCAAACTTTGTTCTTGGTACGTGGACATCATTGGCTGGCCTGGTATTTATTGTCTGTGCCTGATTGCCCTTAATCTGTGTGACTTGTTGGCGTCATTTCAGAGAGCAGTAAAGAGTCAACCACATTACTTGGTCTGTCCTACATGTGAATCAGCAGAGATGACAGATTTCCTTGTCTAAGCAACGTTAATGGAACCAATGGATTTTTGCAACTACTGACCACAATCACCATTCAAATTGCATTTAAATCTATATTTCTACTGAATTCAAGTTCCCCATCTATCATGATGGGATTTGAACCCATGATACATTCCAAGAGCAATAGCCTGGGATTCTGAACTACTTGTCCAGTGATATTGCCACTCTACCACTACCTCTGCCAAACTTGACAAATCTCATGTCTAAACTTTGATTTGTGTGTTTTAGTTTATAGTATTTACTGCAGCTGAACAAGAAAATGGAGAGATTAAGAGAAATTAAGTATCTTTGGTAGTAGTAAATGCCTCGCCTAGTTAAAAAAACTAATGTCAGATGTTCTTGACCTCTACAGCACACAGCCCCTGGTTATTCACCAGTCTGACTGACATTTATAGTACCAAAGGATGGAAAAGTTGGAAATCAATATTGTAGTGTTGCATAATTAATCAGGCCCCTGCTTTCAAAAAGTGACTTTTAACGAAGGTTTTCATAGACATAATTCATTTTGATATGGACTAAAATTAGTGTGCCCTAATGCCTTGTAATTTATAAATTTATCATTATATTCTGTCACATTTTAAAATCAGAAATCATATTTTCAATCAATACATCTAATGAATACTCATGAGGTCTCATCATATAATGATTGAAAATTGTATTATCGATTCTACACTGGTTTTCATTCCAAGCCATGAGGGATTTGCCTCCGAAGATAATTACTAATTTTTAGGAGCTCCAGTATATCTTCAGGAAGCAAGTCTGTAAAAGTTTGACAAGTAAGACCTACTTCATTTTGCCAAATGTTTCTACCTAAGCCAGGAAAAAAAATATCCCCAGCCCACCACTTTGTATATTGAGTGGACTGAGGTATACTGGGATGGTGGACAATATACTGCCATTTTTCTCAATTTCAAAAGTTAACAATTGACTGGCAGCTGGATTTTTTGAATACCACAAGAGAGGGGCCACTGGCCAGGATGGATGATGCGTACCTCAAATCGACGAGGTGTTGAACAACTGGCTAAGATTAAAACACTCAATGACCTCTGGAGTCGAACTGAGTGAACAGATCCAAGGTTAAAGTTAGACACAGGACAAATCAGTCACAGCCTTTAAACACATTCCAGAGCTTTGTCCACTTATTAATCCATCTGTAATACAATCTCAGCATCTGGTAAATTCACTGTAATGTGGCATAAGCAAATAACAAAATTGATGATCTAATCTCAAAGCAGACATCTTTCAACTGTACATTTCGGTACATGTTAGATTTCTTTCTTATTAAATTTAATTAGATATTAGCTGATGCTTTCACTTCAGTTTAACAAGTTTATATTAAACTACATTCCACAGTCATGTGCTTTTTTCCCCCACAAAACAGACATAACATCTCATTCATGAGTTTTCACAAAAATGTAAAGAATTAGAAAACACAGTTAGGGCAGAATTTTCAAAATAATGCAAGGAATTTGTATTTATTTCCTTATTTTGAAGCCAATAGCTGTAAGAAATCAAGGCAGGATTAGTAAGTAGTAAGATGAGACTATCAGGCAGTTTGAGTGTCTTTGAACTGTTAAGAATTTCACTCAGTACGTTGAGTGTTTGGCTTTTTTTTTGAGTGGTTTCTCTGTTTTTCTGAGTTTTGTAGACATGCATGTGTCTTACACAGATTATCACCAAATGCAACTGTGGTAAAATACATTGCGAAACTGATCTCTCCACATCACGCTCCACTAAAATTATCACAAAGTTTCTCCAAGAATCTGGAAAGACATGGCTATTAATAATGCAGAGGCACTGGCAGACTTCAATAAATGATTAGAGTATGACAGAAACTAATACACAGAATTCCTTTAATACTTTAATAGAAATGCACTTATGACAGCAACAGCAGTCACCTTTAACAAAAGAAGATCCAACCCATCAAAGATTTTAGGTCACAAAGTCATACAGCACTGAAACAGACTGTTTGATCCAACCAGCCCATACCGAACATAATCCCGAATTAAACTCGTCCCACCTATTTGCTCCTGGCCTATATTCCTCCAAACCTTTCCTATTCATGTCCTCATTTAAATGTCTTTTAAACATTGTAATTGCAGCCAAATCCACCACTTCCTCAAGAAGTTCATTCCATAACTTTAAAAAATTTGCCCCTTGTGTCATTTTTAAATCGCTCTCCTCTCACCTTAAAAATGTGCTCTCTGGTCTTTAAATCCCCCATACTCGGGGAAAGCCAACCACCATTAACTCATTATTTTATAAACTTCTATAAGGTCATCTCTCAACCTCCTATGCTCCAGTGAAAAAAATTCCAGCCTTTTTAACCTTTCTTTATAACTCAAACCTTCCATACCCAGCAACATCCTGGTAAATCTCTTCTGAACTCTCTCCAGTTTAAAAATATCCTTCCTATAACTGGGTGAGCAGAACTGACACTGTACTCCAGAAGAGGCCTCACCAATGTCCTGTACAACCCCAACATAATGTCCCCTGTCCTATACTCAAAGGACTGAGCAATGGAGGCAAGCATGCCAAATGCCCTTTTAATCACCCTGTCTATATGTAAGCTGAAAATGTGTTGCTGGAAAAGCGCAGCAGGTCAGGCAGCATCCAAGGAACAGGAGATTCGACGTTTCGGGCATAAGCCCTTCTTCAGGAATGAGGAAAGTGTGTCCAGCAGGCTAAGATAAAAGGTAGGGAGGAGGGACTTGGAGGAGGGGCGATGGAGATGTGATAGGTGGAAGGAGGTCAAGGTGAGGGCGATAGGCCGGAGTGGGGTGGGGGCGGAGAGGTCAGGAAGAAGATTGCAGGTTAGGAAGGCGGTGCTGAGTTCGATGGATTTGACTGAGACAAGGTGGGGGGAGAGGAAATGAGGAAACTAGAGAAATCTGAGTTCATCCCTTGTAGTTGGAGGGTTCCCAGGCGGAAGATGAGGCGCTTTTCCTCCAACCATCGTGTTGTTATGGTGTGGCGATGGAGGAGTCCAAGGACCTGCATGTCCTTGGTGGAGTGGGAGGGGGAGTTAAAGTGTCGAGCCATGGAGTGGCTGGGTTGGTTGGTCCGGTGTCCCAGAGGTGTTCTCTGAAATGTTCCGCAAGTAGACGGCCTGTCTCCCCAATATAGAGAAGGCCACATCGGGTGCAGCGGATGCAATAGATGATGTGTGTGGAAGTGCAGGTAAATTTGTGGCGGATATGGAAGGATCCCTTGGGGCCTAGGAGAGAAGTAAGGGAGGAGGTGTGGGCGCAAGTTTTGCATTTCTTGTGGTTGCAGGGGAAGGTGCTGGGAGTGGAGGTTGGGATGGTGGGGGGTGTGGACCTGACGAGGGAGTCACGGAGGGAGTGGTACTTTCGGAATGCTGATAGGGGAGGGGAGGGAAATATATCCCTGGTGGTGGGGTCTGTTTGGAAGTGGTGGAAATGACGGCAGATGATACGCTGTATATGGAGTTTGATGGGGTGGTAGGTGAGAACTAGTGGGGTTCTGTCCTGGTGGCGGTTGGGGGGGTGGGGCTCAAGGGCGGAGGAGCGGGAAGTGGAGGAGATCCCCCCCTCCCCCAAGTCCCTCCTCCCTGCCTTTTATCTTAGCCTGCTGGACACACTTTCCGCATTCCTGAAGAAGGGCTTATTCCTGAAACTCCTGCTCCTTGGATGCTGCCTGACCTGCTGCGCTTTTCCAGCAACACATTTTCAGCTCTGATCTCCAGCATCTGCAAACCTCACTTTCTCCTGTCTGTATGTAATGCAAGCTTCAAAGAATTATGTCCCTGAACTGCTGGGTTCCTCTATTCTACAACACCACCCAAATTCCTACCATTAATTGTGTAAGTCATGCCCTTGCATGTTTTACCAAAATGTAATACGTCACTTTTATGCAGACTGAACTCCAATGTGATTGAAGATAATAGTTTACTTTGACTTGGAGTCTTGAATCCTTTTAAGATTATCTCATTAGAGATGAGTAACATTTTAAAATTATTTTTAGAATCTGAAAACCCACGTATTTATCAAAACAATGTTCAGTGATTAAAACAAAAGAACTTTATTACAACAAAATCAAAGAACATGAATGATTACACTCAATCTTGCATCGTCAGTTGTCACTTCTTCTGGCAAAGCTGACCGTTGAAGTCTCCTCCAACCCTCCAGTGATTATCAACTCCCATTCAACACAGATTTCTTAAACGTTAAATCAGAATTTTCCTTGTTCCTAACATTCTTTATTGCTGGGGTTTTGCACTGAAAATTCTCTCTCTTTCAGAGTTTGGCTATTTCAGAAATGTAACCCATTGTTAGGAACCTTTCACTTAACAAGTTGTTTAAGCTCTCAGCCGAAACACAAAAATTCAACGGAACTCATTTCGAGATAGATCTTATTATCTGTAGGCCACTTTCCCTAAAAGTAAAAACTAAACTATTTTAACATAATCTCCCCCAAGGAAACTATCTACTCATATAATTACCTTACATTATAATCCTGTTTTCTCCATTGTTTATGTCCCAGGCAATCTGGTCATGATTAACTCAAAACCAGCTGATTATTTTTATCAAACCAGAAGTCAGATTCTAAAAATCCTAGTTCTTAAAAGGACTATTACCACACAAAATATATTTTTCCCTCCAACAGCATAGGCTGACTCATTTACAGTAATGAAATAGATTCCAGAAGCCAATGAGAGGGTTAACTGAATTTATTTACTCGTATCTTCCAGCAAAATAAGATGGAAGCGATGCACCCTAGACAGAATAAGAAATGAGAAAGGGCAAAAGGTCAAACCAAGGAGCTGGTAATTGAAAAAAGCAGGCAGTCTAGACCACACAATCAGTAAGATATGGGATATCTTGAATGGATCTGAACAATGCCTGATATATGTACCACAGAAACAAGGAATTGAAGCCAAGGGCATCAGTTTAGCATGTGATTATAAACTGTAGAATTGAGTGTCTGAATGCAGATGTGACTGAAATTGTGGAGTGAACACTTGTAGCTTTCCAGAGTACTGTCTCAGACTGCCAAAGGCGAGTTTTCTCTGTATACACTTCAACAAATAATTGTAACCTGGACCAGAGCTGCCTTGTGGTTTATCAAGTTGTGCCACAGCACTAACATTCAGAATCTGAAAAAAAACACTCAATTCCATCAGTTTCACAAACAGGACTGCTCTGGTAGATCTAAACTTTCAGGCTACTTTTTTTTCCAGAAAACTGATCTCTTTCTGCCCAATTTTTTTTCCTTTTTTTTTTCCTTTTTCTCCAGTCACATCCATGATTATTCCAATCCATTGTCACTTTAACAGGATCCAATTTCATGACACTATCAGCCAACACTTTAGTGCAGATCTAATCTAATCTTAAAAAAAAAGATGTTTAATCATTCTGCACTTTCAACTCACCATCAGGACATTCTGGACAATTTGTATCTTCTTTGAAGAGACAACCAACTAATCTCCATTTACCTGCAAGCCCTTCCATCTAGTTTAACTTGTTCTCATGTTCTCCTTTAACTAAACCCAATTTTTCCAAAAACAAAATGATCATATGACTCAATAGGAAGTGCTCTGTCTCTGAGCTCGGCAGTCTAGGATCAAGATCCACTTCAGGATTTGTTAACTATAGAGGGACTACTCATGAATCTGTTCAATAGTTTGATAATCAGACTGCTAATTTATCCAACACTTAAATATACAAAAGATACAAAACCTCTTCTGGTTTAAAGATGTTGCTATGGCAATCCATTTGTGTTTTAGCAATACTTGCCTTTTTAATAGATGTGAAGCATTCCTTGTTTCAGTCTTAGATTGGACCCAATTTCCCACATCTGTCTTTTTCATTATACTGATGACTGTGCCAGTACCACATCATTCTCTTGCCCTGAATGAGAACACTAACAAGAAACAATTTCACTTTCCTTTACATAACCCATCTCTAACTCTTTTCTTCCCTGACATCTTTGCCTCATGTTAAGGATTTTTGTTACAAATGAATATTCGCCATAAGCCCATTGACTCAAATAACTATCTCGATCACACTTAGAGTCATGGAGTCATAGGGCTGTACAGCATGGAAATAAACCCTTCGGTCCAACTGTTCATGCTGAACAGATATCCTAAATTAATCTAGTCCCATTTGCCAGCAATTGGCCCATATCCCTCTAAACTCATTTTTCATATGCTCATCCAAGTGCCTTTTAAATTTTCCAATTTTACTAGCCTCCACCCCTTTCTCTGGCAGCTTATTCTATATACACACCACTCTCTGCATGGAACAGTTGCCCCTGAGGTCCCTTTTAAATCTTCCCACTCAACCAAACCTATGCCCTCTAGTTCTGGACTCCTCAATCCCAGGGAAAGATCTTGTCTATTCACCCAGTCCATGCCTCTCATGATTTTAAAAACCTCAATAAGGTCACCCATCAACCTCTGATGCTTCAAAGAAAATAGTACCTTTCTTTCCTACCTTTCTTAAATAGAGGCACCATGTTAGCCAACCTCCACTCTTCTGGCACATCACTTGTGGCTTTTAGTGACGCAAATATCTCATCAAAGAGCCCTAGTTTTCCACAGAGATGTAGGGTACATCTGATCAGGTCACAGGGATTTATCCAACTTTATGTGTTTTAAGACATCCCACACTTCCTCATCTGTAATATGGTAATTTTTCAAGATGTCAGCATCTATTTCCCCACATTCTATATCTTCCATGTCCTTCTCCACAATAAACACCGATGTAAAAACATTCATTTTGTATCTCCCCCATTTCCTGCAGTTTAACACATAAGATGCCTTCCTGATCTTAAAAGGGCACTATTTTCTCCTTAGTTACTGTTTTGTCCTAAATGTATTTATAAAAATCCTTTGGATTTTCCTTAACACTATTTGCCAAAGCTATCTCATGTCCGCTTTTTGCCCTCCTGATTTCCATCTTAAGTATACTCCTACTGCATTTCTACTCTTCCAGGGATTCACTCAATCTTTGCTGTCTATACAGGACATATGCTCCCTTCTTATTCTTGACTAAAGCCTCAATTTCTCCAGTCATCCAGCATTCCCTACACCTACCAACCTTGTCCTTCACCCTAACAGGAACATACTGTCTCTGGACTCTAGTTATCTCATTTTTGAATGCTTCCCATTTTCAAGCCAGTCTGTTACCTGCACACATTTGCCCTCAATCAACATTTGAAAGTTCTTGCCTAATACCACCAAACTTGGCCTTCCTCTAATTTAGACCTTTCATTTTTAGATTTGGTCTATGAATTTGCATTTCTGTTTTAAAACTACCCATATACTCGAGTAATAGTCAAATTTGTTTGACTATTTTTTAAGGTTAGATTTACATAAATAATACTTTTGAGTGACTGAAATTCATACCCATCAAAATTCATACCGTATCATTAGTGGAAGCCCAATTGATCTCTCAACAAACAAAAACTACAACGAATTACAGTAATTCTGAAAACCCAGAACGGTGCAGGGCACTGATTCATAAATGTTGATCTGTTATCTGTGAAAAACTAGGATCGGCTTTTTCACGAGACATATGGAAAATTCCAGATTTCATGGCCAAAAACAGGGGGTTGATTTTTACATAAGATTGACTATTACTCGGGTATATATGGTAATAGAATTATGATCACTGGTTCCAAAGTTTTCCATCACTGACACCTCAGTCACTTGCCCTGCCTTATTTCCCAAGAGTAGGTCAAGTTTTGTTCCTTCTCTAGTAGGTACATCCACATACCGAATCAGAAAATTTTCTTGTAACCACTTAATAAATCCCTCTCCATCCAAACCCTTAACACTATGACAGTCCCAGTCTATGATTGGAAAGTTAAAATCTCCATCTTATGATTTTTACAAAAAACTGAGATCTCCTTACAAATTTGTTTCTCAATTCCTTGTTGACTACTGGGGCTCTATAGCATAATCCCAATACAGTAAAGTGATTATTCCTTTCTTATTTCTCAGTTCCACCCAAATAACTTCCCTGGATACACTCCCAGGAATATCCTCCCATAGTGCAATCGTAATGTTATCCCAGTCGCCAGTCTTGGTACCAGAAACCTGGCTGTCAGTAATACATAACCCTGAGAGTCCATCACCCTCTATATTTTCCAAAAAAGCATACTTGTTTGAGATAGGGATAGCCATAGGAGAGTCCTGCACTACTTGTCTTCCTCACCTACCTTTCCTAGAGGTAACCCATCTACCTGACCGTACCTGTGGCTTTACTCTCTTCCAGCAACTGCTTTCCATCACACTTACTGGCTCCTATAAATTCCTCATTGTCTCTAACTGTGGCTCCAAACGACCCATGCAATTGAATAGGAGTCACCAACATGCTTCCTGCAGACATAATCAATAGTAACTTGGAAACTCTCCCTCATCTTCCACATCCAACAGAAGGAACACATCAACCTTCTAAAGGCCATCTTTGCACCTTAACAATCTACAGTCCCAAAAATAGCCCAATTTTACTGCTCTAAAAGCACTGCTCCAGGACAATTTAGGACAATAACCTATTTAATTATTTTTAAAGTTTAATCAAGAGACAGATCGCAATAAAATGATATAATCAAAAAAGAACCTACTCTACTCACTATTGAAGATTTATAAAAAAAATAGTAATGTTACACTTGAAAACTAGCTGCTCCCCTGCTGTAGGCTCCCTCCCACCCACCCAAACAGATTTCTGCAAGGTCAGCTGTGAATTTCACTATTTTTTTAAGCTAAACTCTGATGTCCACAGATACTTGAAACTAAACAGCAGAGACAGTCAGCTGTGCAGGTTCACAGGCAGGTCAGACAGCTGTGTAACCTTACTTCTTCATTTGTTTCACTTCCCATATGGTCACTGCCTTTATCTCTTTCCATCCTTTTTAAATTGCC